>NC_071643.1:2517395-2684895 GCF_014839835.1 Dryobates pubescens
TTCTAGTTACATTATCTGTGAATTCATATATGTACTGAGGAATTTTAATGGCTGGATAGCTTCAAGACAGTTCCAGTTCTGGGCCCCTCAGTTCCAGTTCTGGGCCCCTCAGTTCCAGTTCTGGGCCCCTCAGTTTAGGAAGGACATCGAGACACTTGAACGTGTCCAGAGAAGGGCAACAAGGCTGGTGAGAGGCCTTGAGCACAGCCCTGTGAGGAGAGGCTGAGGGAGCTGGGGTTGCTTAGCCTGCAGAAGAGAAGGATCAGAGGCGACCTCATTGCCCTCTACAACTACCTGAAGGGTGGTTGTAGACAGGAGGGGGTTGGTCTCTTCTCCCAGGCAACCAGCACCAGAACAAGGGGACACAGTCTCAAGTTGTGTCAGGGGAGGTTTAGACTCGAGGTGAGGAGAAAGTTCTTCACTGAGCGAGTCGTTCGTCATTGGAATGTGCTGCCCAGGGAGGTGGTGGAGTCGCCGTCCCTGGAGGTGTTCAAGGGGAGATTGGACGTGGCGCTTGGTGCTATGATCTAGTTGTGAGGTCTGTTGGAACAGGTTGGACTTGATGATCCTTGGGGTCTCTTCCAACCTTAGTTACTGTGATACTGTGATACAATTCTAGCCTTTAAAAAGCAGATAGAAAATCATCACTCTGTGAAGCTGAACCAATCATACAGCACAGGGGAAAAAACCCATCCACATTTGCCAAGTATATAGCTATATTGTCTTTTTTATTGCCATCTGTCCTGTGCATAAGCAGAATGTCACCCCTGCAATCTGGTAGCTTTCTCTGTCTGCTCTGAAGACTAAAGGATAGGAAAAGATGCAGGGCAAACGAAGCCCAAGCTGCTGTAGACGTCGATGCCTTCCGAGCGGCAAAATACTTCTGCTGTTTTACATGTGTGAATGTACGGCTCACAGACCGAAAACTGAAAACAAAGAGAGCAATCATGCACATCAACACATTCAATCCATTGACTTTTCTAATGAAATCAGAAGTCCTGACACTTGCTGGAAAAATCTTCCCAGTTGCTGCAGCCTTTTGAACAGTAAAGGACCCCGTCACGCCGCTCTTCTCTTCTGCAGCCGCACCCTTGCGTCCACTCCTCTTGAAGCGTGAAACCATCCTGACTTGGGCAGATTCCAGCTGCAGCATGGATGGGCACTTTATGAAGGAGGGATTGTGTGGATTGGGTTCGTTGGGGATGTATCTGTGGTCTCTCTGCTTCCGTGTGTGTGGCAGGTTTACAGCACAGTGAAACTATTCCATAGCAACGGGGCCCCAGCTTTGGCCTTCCCATGACAGCTTCCCCCCAGTGCTCTGCTGCACGAGTCAGTGCAGAACTGATTTGCTGCGTGTGTGGTTTTGCAGCTTACCTGCTGCACTTCCTTCTTTCCTGGCACAAAACCCAGCTGCTGAGGGTCTGCAGAGGCACCAGTTTGGATGGAGTAGGTTCTAAAAGAATATAACAAATATTACTAGCTGTGTGTGATAGGTAGCACAGAGAACATTCTTTGTGCTTTCGAGAGGCAAGTGGAAGGGCAGCGATCTTGGCCTTGGATAGAAAATCTCTACAAAGATTTCCTCTTCTGCCAAAGAATTTTTTTTTTCCTGAGATCTTCAAGTCTTAAACTTCTGTCTGCCTAGATTTATGATGCCCTGCTACTGTATTTATTGTAAGAGTATTGTTTAGTTGCAGGTAGCCACAGAGTTTTACCAATGACTGCAATCACTGCTGCACTGTTCAGATAGGACAAAAACTCTACAAAATCCTTTTGCCCTTCCTGTTATTCACAAGTACAGCAAACTTGTTCTGCATTAGATTTGAGAGCTACCCAGGGCATATGCATTTTAAATTATGTAGCTAGTCCAGGAGAAAACTGTTTTTTTCCTGCTTATCAGGTGTTCATGAAGCATTTCCTGAACTTATAAAGGAATGATTCTATTCTGCTTAATCAACATGGGCCTGATGCCTTTGTTTTCAGTGGTGTCATTTTGACTTCCCCAGTGCTACAGCTGCATCATGTCTATGTAAACAATAAATCCAGCACTTCTGTTGATCACAGTGTGTAGCCTAGAGATATAAGGGAGCCTTTACTTGAAAGTCTCATGCCAGTTACATTAAATCTTGGTGCAAGCTTTCTTCATCTTCCATAGTTACATCATCTACATAAAGAAGCTTATGCTAGATAGAAGGCAGGCATATGATACTGAGCCTTAAGAACAGCTGATCAAATCCCTTCTCCCTACATTCTGTGTGGTAGGGGTCAAAGCATCCCCTTGCACGCGTGCTCAGTCGCCCAGGCTTCTGCTCTAAAGAAAACCAATTCTCAGCTCTTCTCCTCAGCCTTGGTGTCTCCAGTTAGCCAAACACACTGTCTCTGGTTAAGTCTGTGAAATGTGCAGCTCCCCCTTTGTCCTCAAAACAGGCTCCTGCAAGCTTCTGGCCCCCAGTCCCAGTGCACTCTGAATTCTCTCCCTGTAACACAAAGCACAGACTCACCAGGGTATTCAGAACAATCCCCCATTTTCTTTTGGTCACCATAGACTTGTGTTAAAATGCCCAGATATTTCAGAACCTTAACTGGACCATAATTAAGTTCCTCTATTTTGATCACCTTCAGCTCATAACCATCTGCTTGTAACTTAATTGGCATAAACAATTTTACCTAAAGGTCTTAATCATTTTAAAACAGCAATTACACAGAATGACACAGAGCAGTGCTACAATGATTCCAACAGGTATTACAAACAAATGTTTATAAACCAACTTCTATTTGATAACCAAGAAGTTAACTCATCCCATACTTCTTTCAATCCACCAGAAGCATCATCCAAAGAAATCTGATGGAATATTTGGTTGTGATCTACAATCACTTAACATAGCTGCAGATTAACATAAGCACAACAGCTTACATTTATGGCTGCACATACAGCATGTAAGAAATCCAAAGCTACCCTATTTTGAGTAGATCCTTTTGAGAGACTCTTGACTTCAAGCTCTTGAGCTTTGACTGCATCTGTGCTTGCATTCCTCATCACTTCAGCTGTAGCAGAAAAATGTGCCATTGCTTTTTCAAGTTCACTGACCCCAAGCCAAGGTAGAAACCTCCTAGCAAAACTATGAGACTTGCTCTGCCTGGTTGGCAGTGGATTTGCTCCCCTCTTGGTGGTTCTTGCAAAGCTCCTGAGTAATTCCTGTGGCTGATTTACTGTGAAGATATGAGGATAGACCAGGCCTATAGCACAGCTTCCTTGCCATCCTAAGGGTAATACCTTATAAGCATTTTTACCACATAGCCAACACCATCCTGACCCAATAGCTATCAGCCATCCTTTAGGTATGTGTCCTTCCTTTCTGGTCTGATCAAGGCTCCCCATATTTGCTTCTTCCTAACTAATAAATTGTGAGCACTTTGAATACTGCCCTATAAAAATTACATTCCCACATCCAGGGTCAGTCCTGTTTCCCCTTTATTCCTGCCTATAGTTGTCTCCCAGCATTGCTGGATACAAGGCACAGGCATATTTAATCCAAGGGTTCTTCAAACTGTAATCTCCCCCTTAACTGAGATTGTGGAACCTCAGTACAATCCTCAAGCTGCTGGGCTTTTGGAATGCTTCTTGTATTTCTCTGTTACATCAGCAAAGCCTGTCCCTATCAAAGGAAACCTGTGTGCTGAATTCTCAGGTAGCTGGGAACATACCCAACAGTAAAAGACACTGCTGCCTGTCCACTGCAGGCTTGAGCCCACGACCCTGAGATGAAGAGTCTCATGACTGAGCTGGCTGTGCTCCCTCTCAACAACTGCAGAGAAGTGTTCTGTTCTCATACCCTTACTTCAGATGTTATAACCTTAGCTCCATAATGGCCTTTCAACCTACCTATCATTACTAATATTGGAAGAGAATTTCTCCACACATGGGAACATGCTCTTTGATTTTGATTGGACTCCTTATACAGAAATAGGGTTAGGATCAAGATTAGGCTCCAGCAGTATATGTTAACTCTGCCTCCTTAGCCTGCTGGGTGCAACCAGCAGCCAGGTGTCACGTCTTCTTGGCAGCAGTTACATTCTTCAGGAGCCCCACAGATTCCTTAGCCCACTTTAAGATTTCATTCAGAGTCTCTTCTCTACTTCCTCACTTAGCTTGTTTGCCATTTCCCATTGTGCTTTTGTTATTTCAATTCCTCTTCCCTCAAAATCCTCTACAATAATGTTTCCTATGTCTTCCTTACTTTCTCCCTTCTACTAACCCTTTCAATTTCAAAAACCTGATCTCCTCCTATGCCCAGGTGACTGCCTGGTGGGTGTGGGGAGGCCTGTGGATGTAGTCTCCCTGGACCTCAGCAAGGCCTTTGACACCGTCCCCCACAGCAAACTCCTGGCCAAGCTGTCAGCCCCTGGCTTGGATGGGAGCACACTGCGATGGGTTAGGAACTGGCTGGAGGCTGAGCCCAGAGAGTGGTGGTGAATGGTGCCACAGCCAGCTGGCAGCCAGGCACCAGTGGTGTGCCCCAGGGATCAGTGCTGGGCCCCATGCTCTTTAACATCTTTATTGATGATCTGGATGAGGGCATTGAGTCCATCAGCAGTAAATGTGCAGACGACACCAAGCTGGGGGCAGGAGTTGATCTGCTGGAGGGCAGAGATGCTCTGCTGAGGGACCTGGACAGAAGGGCAGAGTCCAAGGGCAGGAGATTGAACACATCCAAGTGCCAGGTTCTGCACATTGGCCAGAACAACCCCATGCAGTGCTACAGGCTGGGGTCAGAGTGACTGAGAACAGCCAGGCAGAGAGGGACGTAGGGGTGCTAGTTGATGGCAGGTCAAACATGAGCCTGCAGTGTGCCCAGGCAGCCAAGAGGGTGAATGGCATCCTGGCCTGCATCAGGAAGACTGTGGCCAGCAGGAGCAGGGAGGTCATTCTGCCCCTGGACACTGCACTGGTTAGGCTGCACCTTGAGTCCTGTGTCCAGTTCTGGGCCCCTCAGTTTAGGAAGCAGGTTGAGTTGCTGGAGCGTGTCCAGAAAAGGGCAACGAAGTTGGTGAGGGGCTTGGAGCACAGCCCTGTGAGGAGAGACTGAGGGAGCTGGGGTTGCTTAGTCTGGAGAGGAGGAGACTCAGGGGAGACCTTATTGCTGTCTACAACTCCCTGAAGGGAGGTTGTAGTGAGGCGGAGGTTGGTCTCTTCTCCCAGGCAACCAGTACCAGAACAAGAGGACACAGTCTCAGGCTGTGCCAGGGGAGGTTTAGGCTGGAGGTTAGGAGGAAGTTTTACACAGAGAGAGTGATTGCCCACTGGAATGGGCTGCCTGAGGAGGTGGTGGGGTCGCCTTCGCTGGGGGTGTTCAGGGCGAGGCTTGACAGGATGCTTGGTGCCATGGGTTAGTTGATTAGGTGGTGTTGGATGATAGGTTGGACTCGATGATCTCGAAGGTCTCTTCCAACCTGGTTTATTCTATTCTATAAGTGGTGTGGAATTCATGCTGATGTCAGTTTTGCTTTCTCTGCAGAGTCACTCTGACCTCTCCAGGCTCGGAGGTTGCTGTCCTTTCACTCGCGACACATGCCTCCACCCTTCTTCTGCAGGCCGGAGAGCTGCAATCTGTTGTTGATAAAACACACAAAGCTCTCTCCCAAGGGAGTGCATTCAGTCTCTGAAACAACTAACAAATCACTTCAACACATCCTTTTTCAGGTTCTATTTCTATATTTTCAAGCAGGGGCACCTTGGAAGGTTCCCCTTCAGCTTCAATTCCTGTCGCTGGGGTTTTTCCTTCTCAGCCCTCTTAGGAGTCTTTTGCACAATCGATTTTTCTGCTCCCACATCTACCAAAAAAAGATTGCCTCCTCCTTCTGGGGACTCATTTGATATTCTTGTCCCCAAAATATACAGCCCCTGACACCTCTATCCATGATCGATAGTACCCCAAAGGTCCCAGCAGCTGCCTGATTTCTGCCTTTGCCTTACAGCAGTTACAAACAGTTCAGCCTCTGCTTTTTCTTTCTCTTCATCCCTCCTTACATATACTTGCTGAGCTTCCCGTAGTAACTCCTCTGATCCCCTGTCTGGCCAATCCTCCATCTTTTCCAGTTTCTTTCTAATATCTCCCCATGATTTTGCCACAAACTGTGTCCTGAGAAGTATCACTCCAGCTGCAGCATCGGGGTCTATTCCAGAGTGCATCTGCAAGTCTTTCTTTACTCTTCCCATCCACTCCGTGGGAGATTCATCCTTCCTCTGTTGCTCTCTAAAAGCTTTATCAAAGTTCTGGCCCCTCAGTACAGCTTCTTTGATTCCTTCTGTTATTATAGTCCTCAGGTCTCCCATATCCTGTCTCCCTTGAAGCTGCTGCTGATCCCACCCAGGATCTTGATTAGGCTGCTTCTGATCTCCTGGTGGCCCCCCCTGATTCTGCCTCTCCCCTATTCTCATACCAGCCTGTCTAATCGTGTTTCTTTCCTCTGCAGTGAATGGAATACTCAAAACAGACTGCAGCTCTTTCCAAGTGTATGTATTGGGACCCAACAATTGGTCCAGTCTCTCAGCTACACCTAAGGGATCATCCAGCAAGGTTCCCATCTCTCTCTTAAAACTGTGGACATCTGATGCACTGAGAGGTACAGTCACCAACCCTATTCCTCCTTGCTGACCCCCACAGGCACTTCCCTGAGTGGATGTCATCCCTCGTGTTCATTCCTGTCATTCCTCACTCTGCTTCTTGTTCGGGTGGGTGAAGCAGAAGTTGGTTCTGGGGCTATTGGATTTAGGGGACCTTGACCCCTGTTCTGGTGAAAAGGTGGTGGTAGGTTACCCAGGGGTTCCCATTTCTCCTTCTCCTCATCTTTGTCCTTATCCTCAGTTTTCAATATTGGAAGAGGAGAGGGTCGTGAGACCCTAATCCCAACAGCAGCATATTCAGCTTCTTCCTTGCTAAAACACTGTGTAGAATTCACATGATGGTTCACAGCTTGGCAAATCCAATCCTCAAAAGATCCAAAAGTAGCCCAAAACACATGTGGTCTCAATGGTTCTTTTGGCCATACCTCCATACAGCAGTGAATCATTCTTTCCTTTGATTTCCCTTCTCTCTGTCCATCATCCTCCCAATATTGAATGAGCAGCCCTACTGGACTCTCTGGAGGAATAGAAGGTAAAGCCTTCTCTCTGTCCTGCTTTGATGACTTACTCTTCTCTTGTCCCATTTCCTCCTGACTACCACAAATATTTATGCAAGTGGAGCAGTCCAAACAATTCCTACTCAGGAATGCTATCCCTGGCTACCGCAGCTGCGCAGGCCAGTGGAGCAGCACCGCAGCTGCTCAGGCCAGTGGAGCAGCACCGCAGCTGCTCATGCAAGTGGAGCAGTCCAAACAGTTCCTACTCAGGAATGCTATCCCTGGCTACCACAGCTGCTCAGGCAAGTGGAGCAGTCCAAACAATTCCTACTCAGGAATGCTATCCCTGGCTACCACAGCTGCTCAGGCCAGTGGAGCAGCACCGCAGCTGCTCAGGCCAGTGGAGCAGCACCGCAGCTGCTCAGGCCAGTGGAGCAGCACCGCAGCTGCTCATGCAAGTGGAGCAGTCCAAACAATTCCTACTCAGGAATGCTATCCCTGGCTACCACAGCTGCTCAGGCAAGTGGAGCAGCACCGCAGCTGCTCAGGCAAGTGGAGCAGTCCAAACAATTCCTACTCAGGAATGCTATCCCTGGCTACCACAGCTGCTCAGGCAAGTGGAGCAGTCCAAACAATTCCTACTCAGGAATGCTATCCCTGGCTACCGCAGCTGCGCAGGCAAGTGGAGCAGCACCACAGCTGCTCAGGCCAGTGGAGCAGCACCGCAGCTGCTCATGCAAGTGGAGCAGTCCAAACAATTCCTACTCAGGAATGCTATCCCTGGCTACCACAGCTGCTCAGGCAAGTGGAGCGGCACCGCAGCTGCTCAGGCAAGTGGAGCAGCACCGCAGCTGCTCAGGCAAGTGGAGCGGCACCGCAGCTGCTCAGGCAAGTGGAGCAGCACCGCAGCTGCTCAGGCAAGTGGAGCGGCACCGCAGCTGCTCAGGCAAGTGGAGCAGTCCAAACAATTCCTACTCAGGAATGCTATCCCTGGCTACCACAGCCGCTCAGGCCAGTGGAGCGGCACCGCAGCTGCGCAGGCAGGTGGAGCAGTCCAAACAATTCCTACTCAGGAATGCTATCCCTGGCTACCACAGCTGCTCAGGCCGGTGGAGCGGCACCGCAGCTGCGCAGGCCGGTGGAGCGGCACCGCAGCTGCTCAGGCCAGTGGAGCAGTCCAAACAATTCCTACTCAGGAATGCTATCCCTGGCTACCACAGCTGCTCAGGCCGGTGGAGCGGCACCGCAGCTGCTCAGGCCAGTGGAGCAGCACCGCAGCCGCTCAGGCAAGTGGAGCAGTCCAAACAATTCCTACTCAGGAATGCTATCCCTGGCTACCACAGATACTCAGGCAAGTGGAGCAGCACCACAGCTGCTCAGGCAAGTGGAACAGTCCAAACAATTCCTACTCAGGAATGCTATCCCTGGCTACCACAGCCGCTCAGGCCAGTGGAGCAGCACCGCAGCCGCTCAGGCAAGTGGAGCAGTCCAAACAATTCCTACTCAGGAATGCTATCCCTGGCTACCACAGATACTCAGGCAAGTGGAGCAGCACCGCAGCTGCTCAGGCAAGTGGAGCAGTCCAAACAATTCCTACTCAGGAATGCTATCCCTGGCTACCGCAGCCGCTCAGGCCGGTGGAGCGGCACCGCAGCCGCTCAGGCCGGTGGAGCGGCACCGCAGCCGCTCAGGCCGGTGGAGCGGCACCGCAGCCGCTCAGGCCAGTGGAGCGGCACCGCAGCCGCTCAGGCCGGTGGAGCGGCACCGCAGCTGCGCAGGCAAGTGGAATAATCCAAATACTTGCCCTCTTCTTTCCGCGCCAGCTCCCCCGCGCCAGCTCCCCCGCGCCAGCTCCCCCGCGCCAGCTCCCCCGCGCCTCCCCCTTGCGGAGCCTGAAGCAGGGCACCTCAAACACTCAAGCTAAGGCAGCCGGATCCCACTGTAGCCGAATCCTCCCCCCAGGCGGTGTTCTCACCACCGTGGTCATCGTCGCTTGGATCTCGTGTACGAAGTTTTAGGGGGTCCGCTCCCATTGGCCAACAAACAACAAAACAACAACAACACAAAGGAAAAGAAAGCAAAACTTCTTTGCTTGCTTTCATTGAGCTCTGATGGTGCTGACCTCTCCCTCTTCCGACTACAATGAAGCCACCGCAAACGCGGCGCGGCGCCTCTTCGTTGGGAGGTCAAAGGACGTGAAGGTTCAGACGCTTCCCGGCCAGTGCACCGTCTGTTACAGGTGACTGCTGGTAAAAGTTTTGGGTAAGAGTTTTATTGGCACTGAAAGACCTTAAAAAGGTAATGAAAGGCAATCAAAGCAAGCAAAGCAACCGGCTGGGCGTGCGGGGGTACAAAACTTCACCCCACAGCAGCTTTACAATAGCTGTCTTCATCTTCCATAGTTACATCATCTACATAAAGAAGCTTATGCTAAACAGAAGGCAGGCATATGATACTGAGCCTTCAGAGCAGCTGATCAAATCCCTTCTCCCTACATTCTGGGTGGCAGGGGTCACAGCATCCCCTTGCACGCATGCTCAGTCGCCCAGGCTTCTGCTCTAAAGAAAACCAATTCTCAGCTCTTCTCCTCAGCCTTGGTGTCTCCAGTTAGCCAAACACACTGTCTCTGGTTAAGTCTGTGAAATGTGCAGCTCCCCCTTTGTCCTCAAAACAGGCTCCTGCAAGCTTCTGGCCCCCAGCCCCAGTGCACTCTGAATTCTCTCCCTGTAACACAAAGCACAGACTCACCAGGGTATTCAGAACAGGAAGGAACATTACAAATCAAAGACAGAAAAGCTTGGGGTCTGGGATCTGCCTTGAGAAGCTGGGGACCACCTCTCAACCCTTTCTTGTCACACAACCCAACAGCCTGGTTCCTGCTCAGTGCTGCAGCAGCGAGCCTCAGCGGATGCTCCAAGGGCTCTGTTCACATCCTGCCCTCAGGCTCCAGGCTCAAGAAGGTCTAAGAATTCCCTGGAAGCTTTGTGTGCCAGAGTTCAGTTGAGTGACTCTCACTCCTGCTCCTGAAGAGCTTCTGCCCTTGCCAGAACATAAGGACAGCTTTGACTCGAGAAACACAGAGCAGCCCAGAGCAGAACACCTTGTGAGGCCCAGCTGGCACCAAGCAGTATGGCTGAACTGCAGAGCCAACCACCTGTGCCTTTGTGCCAGGGGTACCTGAGCACTGCCTGCAGCTGCTGGCACTGCCCCTGCTGAACTGCCAGAGCAGGCCAGGAGGGAAACAGAGCTCCTAAGGAAATGGCAGCTGCAAAGAATGTCCTGCTTGAGAAGCAGCTAGGGGGAAAGCTGGCTGGGAGCTCACAGAATCACAGCCTGCTAGGGGCTGGAAGGGACCTCTGGAGAGCGTCCAGTGCCACACCTGCCAGAGCAGCAGCAGCCAGAGCAGGTCCCACAGGAATGCAGCCAGGTGGGTTTGGAAAGTCTCCAGAGAAAGAGACTCCACAACCTCTCTGGGCAGCCTGCTGCAGGCCTCCAGCACCCTCACACCAAACAAGTGTCTCCTCCTGTGGAGGTGGCAGCTCCTGTGCTCCAGTTTGTGCCTCCTGTTCCCTGTCCTGTCCCTGGGCACCACTGAAAAGAGCCTGGCACCTTCAGCTGACTCCCACCCCTCAGAGAGTGACAGACATTGAGCAGGTCCCTTCTCAGCCTTCTCCTTGCCAGACTAAAGAGCCCCAGGGCTCTCAGGCTTTCTTCAGCACAGAGATGGTCCAGTCCCCTCCTCATCCTCCTAGCTCTCTGCTGGGCTCTCTGGCAGTTTGAGGCTGGTTGCCTTGAGAACTGCAGAGCTCCAGCAGCTAGAAAGGTCCAGGAGGTGTACCACCAAGTGCCATCTCTGGCTGCCATGCCCACAGGTCCTGCCCCCCTGCAACATGGCTGCAAAGGTCATTTCTTCCCTTCTCCCTTCCTCTCTCCTCCTGGGAAGATGTGCAGGTTCCTAGCTGAGGCCTGCTCAGCACTGGGGATTCTGCCACTCGGGCCTGGAGCAGCTGACTTGGGGCCTGGAGCTGCCAGGCTGCATCCTGTGCTGCATCACAAGCGGTGGTGGAAGGGAGGGGAGAGAGGCAATGGCAGGGAGGGGGCCATGGAAGCCTGGGGGTGGGTGGCCTGGTAGAGAGGGAGGTCTGGGTGAAGCTTTGGCTTCATGAGCTGCTGTGTGAAGCCCAGAGCAGGGATTTCTTTGTATTGGCTCTGCACTACCCCCCTGGAGCTCTGGAGTTTGGGAGCAGCCTCTGCAGTGCAACTTCCCCACCCTATCCCCTCCTCTCTGGGAGCCCAAGCCCTTCCTTGGCCCCTTGTGCGGCAACAGAGCAACCTGCCTGCTCCTGAAACCAGCCCAGGCTCTCTCCAGCAGATCCCTGTCCCTCCTGCCCTGGGCAGAGGCAAACTCACAGCTGGGGACAAAACTCCCTGAGCCATGCTGCTGGCTCGGCTCAGGCCCCGAGGCCTAGCAGCACAGAGCAAGGGCACTGCTGAGCCACACAGCAGGAGGCTGCTAAGAGGATGTCTGGGGGGGCTGCACAGCTGCCTCCAGAGGAAGTCAGCCTTGGCTCAGAGCACCTGAAGTGCAGCCCAGGTCTGAGAACACCAGAGGGTGAAAAGCAGCCAGGCAGAAACTGCTGGGAAAGTCTGCGCTGGAGTCAGCTCTCCTGCTCCAGGCAGCAGGGCATGGGAGTGATCAGCACTCCCCTGGGAGCTGAGAGCTGGCCCAGCAGCAGCCTCGAGCAGGCCAGGCTTACCTAGGCTGTGTCCAAGTGAAAACTAAGCCCATGGCTGCTCCCCCTTAAGCCCAGGAGGGGCAGAAAGAAGCTGTGGGCACTTGAGAAACAAACCCAGAGAGCCAAAGAGAAACCCCTGTGGAATGAGAGCAGCAGACAGCTGAAGGCAGAGCTGAGAGAACACAGCCCAGGCAGTGCCAGCTGAACACCTCTTGGGAGGATGTCCTGGCTGGACAGGACTAGGCCCAAAAGAGGTTTCAGTAAGATGCCTAAGAAGCTGGGGGAGATAGACCCAAGGCAACATGGAGCAGTAAATGCCAGCCAAAGCTGTGTGGCAGGTACCCTGAGCACTCAGCGCTGTGCTGCTGCCCAGAAGGTGGTTGGCCAAGTTTCAAATCACTTTGCTGCCAGGGCTCAGCTTTGTTTCACAGCAGCAGTTAAACAGAGAGGCTCTTCAGTAACCCTGCCCCTTGCTGCCTCTGGCTCCTCTGCAGCCAGGAGGTGTGTGCTACTCGCCCATCTCCCCCCCCCAGCCCCCACCCCCTGCCCTCCAGTTTCACTCTGTGTCAGGCACCGTGCTTGGCTCCTCTTGTTGCTTCTCCTGGGCTTCACAAAACGATCCCCAGAGCAGAATGCTGGATGGGAAACGTTCCTGCCCGCTGCTCTCCACACCAGGCCTGGGCCTGGCTCAGAATCTGCGGCCTGAGCATTGCTTCCTAAGGGATTCTGAGGACTGCCTTTGTGAAGCACACTGGACATGAATTTCCTCCTCCCCCTCTGCCTTTGCTCCACCAGGCAGCCAAGGAGGCCAACCTTGGGACTGAGGCAGGAGCCTTCAGCTGGGAGTTGGCTCTCAGGAGGGGAGTTACTCCAGAGCAACTCCTTCCTCTGCCTCAAGTGCTCACAGCATCAGTGTGACCAAGGGGCTGGCTCAGGGGCTCCCCACCGGCTCCCCGAGCCTGAGCGAGTTGGGAAGAAGTTTATTAACCTTGGGGGGGGAAAATTGTTAGGAATGAACTCAAGGAATCCCTTTAATTCCTTAATCCCTCTCCTGCTCAGGCCTTAGCAGTCTGATGGTCTGGGTTCATCCAGTGCAGAGGAAGACTTCCCCAGGTCGGCTGTGGGCAGCTGGAGCTCAGAGCCGGTGACAGCAGCGCTGAGGAGAAGCTGCACCTCGCGGCTGCTGCCCTCCAGCACGGTGTGAGCTGGCTCTGCCTCTGGCTCCAGCACCTGCCAAGAGAAGAGGGAAGAGCCACTGAGCAGAGCCCAGAGAGCCAGGCTGAGCAGGGAGCCTCCAGCAGCACCCAGGGGCCACGAAGGCCATGCCCAGGCCTCAGCCCCCAGAGAGGGCAGCAGGAGAGCCTACTGCCGGGGGCTGTGTGTCACCTGCTGGCCAAAGGCAGCAGCACTGCAAGCACAGCCCTGGGGACTGCCCCTGGCTCCCAGGGCCTGGCCTTGCTTTTCCTGGCCCCTAGAAAGCCAGCAGCCTCCCCTGCAGGAGTCAGTTTCCCTCCTGGAGCTCTGTGGCTGGAGCAGCCCAAGAAGGAACAGCTCCAGCAGCTCCTTTTCCTTCCTGCCCAGAGAGAAGTCTCCTGTGGGGCATCAGCCACGCTGCTGGGGGCTGGGAAGGGGCATTTGGGGCTGGGAACCAGCTCCTTGGGGAAGTCTCTGAGTGCTGTCCCTCTGCTGGGCAAGGAGATTGGGGGTCCAGGTCTGACAATGGCTCAGCAGCTGGGGCAGAGGCAGCAGCCAAGAGCAGTGTGTTGGACAAGCAGGAAAGTCAGAGCAGGAGCTGCTGCTGAGATCCCCCCAGCAGAGAGCCCACAGCCAAGAGCAGAGGAGGTTTGGCTTGGGAAAGCCCTGGATGCCTCTGGAGGCCAAGCATCAGCCCTGCTCTCCAGAGGCCTGGCCAGCTCTGCTGCCCTGCTTGGTGCAGACAAGGCTCAGAGCTCAGCCCCAAGGGGCCAGGGAGCTGCTCAGCACACACAGCAGAGTGCTGCTGCTGCTCTGCACCCCAAAACAAGCAGCAGGGGCTTGAACTCCTGGGGAGTGCAAAGGCACTGCCTCAGAGAGAGAGAGATCTGCACTCCAGGGAATGGAGAGCTGCTCAGTGCTGACCAACAGCTCGAGGGGAGGGGAGGGGGTGGGAGGCAAGGGGCTGGGGCCAGACTCTGGTCAGGGGTGCCCAGGGACAGACAAGGGGCAGTGGGCACAAACTGGAACCCAGGAGGAGAAGAGTCTTTGGTGTGAGGCTGCTGGAGGCCTGGAGCAGGCTGCCCAGAGGGGTTGTGGAGTCTCCTTCCCTGCAGAGCTCCCCATGCCCCTGGCCCTTGTGCTGCTGGGCAAGCTGCTGTGGGTGCCCTGCTTCAGCAGGGGCTTGGACTGGGGGAGCTCCAGAGGGCCCTTCCCAGCTGCAGCAGGCTGTGCAAATGTGTTCAAACTGTGAGCTCCCATCCAACACAGGCTGCAACACTTCAGCTCTTGGCTTAGGCTTTGCCTGTGGCCAAAAGCTCTCTTGTCAGAGACTTCCCCACCTTGGCTGAGCCCTCAGAGCCCCCAGCAGCCTCCTCCCCTCTGACACACTCTGCTGCTGCCCCTCAGGGATGGAGTCACTGCCAGGAGGAAGGGCAGCTCTTGGCCAGCAGAGAGGGAGCTCTGCTGCCAGCAGCAGCTCCTCTTGGGGCAGCTCAGGGAGCTTTGGCTGCTGTGCTTCTCACCTTCCTCTTGAGAGGCCAGCTGGCACCTGGGGCCCTGGTGGCATCCACCCACTTGAGGGTGCCCCGGCGGTCGTCCCAGTCAGGCACCTCCTCTGGGGGCAGCTGGAAGTGGATCTTGCAGAGCTGGCACTTCACAGGGTGCCTCTGGAAGGTGACCTCCACTGGGGACTGCAAGGTGACTGTAACATCTTTGGCACAGCCAGCATGGAGGTGTCCCACCTAGGCAGCAGCAGAGAGCCAAGACCAAACTGGGATCACTGGCAAGGCCAGGCCAGGCTGTGGGTGTGGGGAGCAGCTGTGCCAGGAGCAGCTCTCTGAGGAGAGGCTGAAAGCCCTGGGGCTGTTGAGCCTGCAGAAGAGCAGCCCCAGAGAGGTTCTCTCAAAGCTTAGCAAGAGCTAAAGGGTAGGGCACAAGAGGCTGGGGCCAGGCTCTGCTCAGTGGTGCCCAGGGACAGGCCAAGGGGCAGTGGGCACAGACTGGACCCCAGCAGGTTCCATCTGAACAGGAGGAGAAAGTGCTTTGGTGTGAGGCTGCTGGAGGCCTGGAGCAGGCTGCCCAGAGAGGTTGTGGAGTCTCCTGGTGTGGAGAGCTTCCAACCCCCCCTGGGCACTGTGCTGCTGGGCAAGCTGCTGGGGGTGCCCTGCTGGAGCAGGGGCTTGGACTGATGGTCCCCAGAGGTCCCTTCCAACCCCAGCATGCTGGGACTGTGTGAAACTGCATCTTACTGAGCATTCATCTGGGCTTTGCTGGAGAGGAACAGCACCACAGGATGCCACCTCCCACAAGATGGAGCCTCTGCTGGGCCCAGCAAAGCCAGGGATGGCATCTCCTGGGGAGCACTGAAAGGAGCTCTCACTGCTCCCTGGTGGATCCCCAGTGGCTCCTGGGGGGCTGCCAGGCAGGGGGGGAGCAGCAGGGGGGGCTGACAGGCAGGGGGGGAGCAGCAGAGGGGGCTGCCAGGCAGGGGGGGAGCAGCAGGGGGCAGAGACAGCCAGGCAGGGGGGGAGCAGCAGGGGGGCAGAGACAGCCAGGCAGGGGGGCAGCAGCAGGGGGCAGAGACAGCCAGGCAGGGGGGGGAGCAGCAGAGGGGGCTGCCAGGCAGGGGGGCAGCAGCAGAGGGGCAGAGACAGCCAGGCAGGGGGGGAGCAGCAGGGGGCAGAGACAGCCAGGCAGGGGGGGAGCAGCAGAGGGGGCTGCCAGGCAGGGGGGGAGCAGCAGGGGGGGCTGCCAGGCAGGGGGGGAGCAGCAGAGGGGGCTGCCAGGCAGGGGGGGAGCAGCAGGGGGGGCTGCCAGGCAGGGGGGGAGCAGCAGGGGGGGCTGCCAGGCAGGGGGGCAGCAGCAGGGGGGGCTGCCAGGCAGGGGGGAGCAGCAGGGGGGCAGAGACAGCCAGACTCACCCTGGGGGAGAAGTGGAAGGGGGCCTCAGGCAGCCACTGGAAGCGCAGGGCCTGCTCCCTGCTGCGGTTGGTGAGGCTGAAGGTCACCGAGCAGGGGGTGCCCAGGGCACAGGCCCCAAACTGGATGTGGTGCTCTGGGGCAGCTGTGGGCATTGAGAGAGAAAGGTCTCAGTGTGCAGGGGGATCCAGCTGCCCCCTTACACCACAGACACTCAGGGCTCCAGCTCTGCCTTCTCCAAGCCTGCCTTCCTCTGGCACCTGCAGCCCAGGACGTGGCTGGGCCTGGGCTGTGGGCTCAGGGTGCCAGCTCCTGGGCAGACTTTCACCCTCAGCACCCCCAAGTCCTTCCCTGCAGGGCTGCTCTGGGCCCAGCACGGACCCCTGAGGGACACCCCTTGTCCCCAGTCTCCATCTGGACATTGAGCTGTGGATCACTCCCCTCTGGCTGTGACCAATCCCTTCCCCAGCAAGCAGTCCACCCCCAGAGGACACAGAGGCTCAGATGTGCTCTGCACAGCCCCCCGGGGGCTGGCAGGCCTCCTCTCAGAGGTCCTCAGTCCAAAGCTGCTCTCTGGGAGCCCTCCCTGCTGGCCTGCAAGCCCCTGCCTTGGCAGGCCAGCTCCCTGGGGCTCCCAAGCAAGGCTGCTCTGCAGGCTGCAGCAGGGGACAGCAGCTGGCTGCCAAACCTGGGCCGGCCCTGCGCCGGCACAGCCGGAGCCCAGCCGTGGAGGTTCCTGTGCCCTGCCGCAGCCTGGCAGCCTCTCCTCTTACCCTCGATGCTGTCCTCCTCCAGGCTGCTCTCAGGGAGGTTCTGCTCCTCCCTGTCTGCCACCAGCCCCAGGATGTCCAGGCTGAAGTCCTCCTCGCAGCCCTCCCCCAGCAGCCTGATGGTGGTGGCCCCAGCAGGGCTGTCCAGCAGCGCCAGCTGGAGCTTCCCTTCCAGGCGTTGGGGCAGGCTGGCTTTGAAGAGCACCTCGAACTCTGCTGCCTGCCCACACTGCAGGAGCAGGGCAGCAGTGTGGAGCTTCCTCTCTGCACAGAGATGGACAGCAGGGACAGCTCAGGCACAAGAGGAAGCCCAGCTTCAAAGCCAGCTGCCTCTAGGCACAGCCTGGCTCACCACCGCTTCCAGACCTTCCTCCCAGGCTCACAAGGCTGGGACCCCACCAGCAATGTCCCTGCTGCTCCTCCTGAGCTCAGCTCAGCACTCAGCTCTGGCTCAAGCTGCAGCCAGCCAGCTCCTGCCTTCAGCAGAGCTGAGTCAAAGAGTGCTTTGGGCTTCTGCTGGCTGGCTGTGGGCTCAGGGGCTGCCTCCTGGCAGGCTGGGGACTGCCCACGTGCAGCAGCAAGGACCTCAGATGCTCCACTGAGGTGCTGACAGCCCCCCAGGACTCAAGCCCCCATGTCCAGAGGCAGAGAAACACTTCCCAGAGCCTGCCAGAAGGAAAGCAACCCTGCAGAGAGTCCCTCTGCAGGAGCCCAGAGAGCCCCAGGACACAAAGCAGGGCCAGCAGCTGCTTGCTGCTTGGCCAAGGCAGCAGCAGGAGAGGAATTCTCCCTGGGGGGGAGCACATTTCCTGCCCCATGACTTCACCTTCTCCAGCAGAGGCCTCCATGCCCACAGCTTGGTAGAGGCACTTGGTGGTGGGCCTGGCTTTCAAGAAGAAAGCTCCCTGCTCATCCAGCAGGTCCAGCAGCACCTGGGGGAAGAGCAGGGCCACACTGGGGTGGGCACAGCATGGCCCAGGGCCTGAGCCCACACTGCTGCTGGTCCACCCCAGGGAGCCCAGTGTGCTGCCCCCCTTCCAACACAGCTCTGAGCACAAGGCTGGAGCGAAACCAGACCAGAGCCAAGTCTCCACAGACCCTGGGAGCTGAGGGAAACAGCAGCAGGCAGGACAGGAGGGCCCAAAGTGATGAGCCAAAGGGGACTAAACTAAACTGAGGCTCAGCAGAGCCTGGTAAACCAGGAGCAGAGCCAAGCCAGTGCCACCAGGACATGAGGATGACATCCAGCCCAGCCAACAGGGCAGAAGGGAGACTGGGGAAGCCCCCCCCAAGTTGTGCTTCCCTGGGAAGGCCTCAAAAGCCTCTCTCAGAGGAACTCCCTTCCTGGCAAGCAGAAGTCAGCCAGGGGCTTCCCCCAGGCTTTCTGAGGCCCCTTCCCAGGCTGCTGCCTGAGGCAGGGAGCAAGGAAGCAGCACAAGCCCCAGGGGTGGGTCAGGAGCGGCAAGGCCAGCAGCAGCCCAGGCCAAGGGGATGAGGACACAAGGGAAGGGCTGATGGCACCTGCCTGGAGGCAGCTGCTGGCAGCAGGCCTCTGCCCACTGCTGTGGCACAGCAGCAGGTCAGGAGGTCGTCCTCCTGCCACAGAGGGGCTCTGAGCACCAGCAAAGGCTTTCCCTTGGGCTCCAAGGGCACCTGCAGAGCAGGGGGGCACCTGCCCACCCCCCGGCTGCGCTGGGCCCTCTCCTCCCCAGCAGCAGCCTTGTTCCCAGAGCAGAGTGCCCTCAGCAGCTGCTCACCTGGGCAGGGACAGGGCCAGAGTTCTGCAGGACCAGGGGCAGCTTCTGCCAGGCCCCCAGGGGCAGCCTCCTGAAGAGCAGCAGGGGCTTCCCTCTCCTGTCCCTCCGCGCCGGGCGCAGGACCCTCACCTCCGGCAGCTTCCCCTCGCCGCAGATCTCGAAGCTCAGGCTCTGTGCTCTGCCTGCTGCAGGGCTGCAGGAGAGGGGCAGCAGAGCCATTGCTCACTTGGCAAGCACTGAGGCCAGGGCCACTGCTGCCCTTGCCCTGCCTGGGGCTCCTGGCCCCCAGCACACAGCTGCCCCTGGCTCCTCTCCTCCCGGTCCCATCAGCCACGTCCCCAGGGCAATCTGCTGCGCAGAGCCAGAGCCTTCCAGAGCACCGCTGCAAAGCACTGCACTCAGGGAGCCCTGCAGGGCAGCAGGGGCAGGAGGAGGGCACAGAGGGCTCAGGGCAGGCTCCCTGGCTGTGCTGAGCTGAGCCAGAAGCAAGGAGCAGGAGCAGAGCAGGAAGAAGTGGCCAAGCCAGAGGGACGTTGCCTTCCCTGCTCTGCTGCAGCTCAGAGCCACAGCTGCTGCTTTCCCTGCAGCATCCCTGTGGGCAGGAGAGGCTGAGAGCCCTGGGGCTGCTGAGCCTGCAGAAGAGCAGCCCCAGAGGGGGTCTTCAGTGGGAGGCTGCTGGAGCCCTGCAGCAGGCTGCCCAGAGGGCTTGTGGAGTCTCCTCTGCAGAGATTCCAACCCCCCTGCAGCCTGGGATCCTGGGCAAGCTGCTGGGGTGCCCTGCTCAGGCAGGGGGTTGGGCTGGGGGAGCCCCAGAGGGCCCTTCCAAACCCCTCCGTGCTGGGGTGCTAAGCACTCTACCCGAGGCCACTCCAAGAGCCAGAAGCCATCAGGAAAGTCCCCTGCCAAGCTCTCCTGAGGTGACTTACCTTCTCTGAGCATCAAGGGAGGCCTCAAAGGTGCACTGGTACCTCTTCACCTTCTGTGGGCTGAAGGTGACAGTGGCAAAGGCCTGGGAGCAGCTGGGCACACACAGCTGGGCAGGATCCACCTCGAACACCTGGCCAGGGCGGCTCTTCAGCTTGGGGGAGCCAAGAGAGGAGGCTTAGGAGGAAGCTTCTCCCCAGGTGCTGCTGCCTCAGCCATGCATGGGTGATGAGGAACAGCCCCAGGCAGCCTGGCCCCCTGCCTGTTTCCTTGGACAGGCTCCTTCCATCTCAGGGGGTGACCCAAAGCAGTGCTGAGCCAGGGGGCTGCCCTCGAGCCCAGGAGTGCAAAGCTTGCTTTGAGCACTGGGCAGAGCCCCAGCACAGATGGGAGGTGGGGACTGCATGGGGAACCCTGCAGAGAACCTGCCCCTGGCCTCTAAAGAGAAGGGGCAAAGACCAGGGAGCCTCAGGGAATCAGAGAATGCCTTTGGTTGGAAGAGGCCTTTAGGATCATCAATCCAAGGCAGAACCCAGCACTGCCAGCTCCCCCCCAAACCATGGCCCTCAGCACAGCTCCACAGCTTGGAAACCCCCCTGCAGATGCCTTGGGCAGCCTGGGCCAGGCCTTGACAACCCTCCAGGGGAGGAAACTGCTCCTCCTGTCCAACCTAACCCTCCCCTGGCACAACCTGAGGCCATGTCCTCTTGTCCCAGCACTCGCTCCCTGGCAGAAGAGGCTGAGCCCACCCCAAAAGGCTCTGCTTGGAGCCCTGGCTCAGAGTTGAGGGAAAGCTCCTCCTCTGCCTGTGCTTCCAGGAGATGCTCCCAAGGCCCCAGGCCTCCCACCAAGCAGCCAGGGGCCTTGAGCTAAAGCCCTGCCTGGGACACGCCGAACGCAGCCCAGCCGTCACCTGAGCCGGCCTAGCCTGGGCAAGGGGAAGCCATGAGGCTGGGGAAGAGGGCAGCTGTCAGGCAGCCTCCAGAGTGCCCAAGGCCTCCTGTCCCTACCTTCCTGGGGCTGGGTTTGATGGAGAGCAGCACATCACAGGGCACTCTCTTCCTGTTGAGGATGCTGAAGCGCGCCGTGGCCCGGTGCCCCACCAGGACATCAGGGAAGAGGAACTTGTTCTGGTCAGTGAGGAACACTCCCTGCTGCTCCTGCCCTCTCTGCAGGCCTGGGCAGAGGCTGCTGCTGCTGCTGATCTGGTGCCCCTCAAAGATGGCCTCGATGTCATCCACCACGAAGGCTGCGAGCGGAGCGGAGCAGAGGGAGGGCTGAGCAAGGAGAAGCCTCCTGCTGAGCTGCCCTGCCCCTGGGGGCCTCTCACGGCCTTGGAGAAGCCCTTTGTGCCCAGGCAGCTGCCAAACCCAGCCCTGGCTAGGGGAGCTGCCTGTGAGGATGCAGCTCGAGCACCCTGAGCACCAAAGGCTTTCTTCTGAGCCTTCCAGGCATCCCTCCCAGCCTCCCCCAGCGGCGCAGCTGACAAGGAGCTGCGAGGAGGCCGAGAGGGGAGCTGGGGCTCAGGCCGGCTGCTCTCGGCCAGGACTGAGCCTGGGTGCTGAGCAGCAGCGCTCTGGCCCCAGGCAGCCGTGGGCAGCACGTACCTGGCAGGCAGGACTCGGCCAGCAGGGTGTAGGGGATGCCCAGAGGGTTGTCCCTGGGGTCCCTGTGGCTGATGTCAATGAGCAGCCGCTCCTGGCACGGCCCCGGCCGCCCCGCGGCGCAGTCCACTGTCACCAGCTGCTGCTCCCCAGCGAGGATGCAGCCGAAGGCAGGGGACACAGTGAACATGCCCAGGCTGAGGTGAGCCTGCAGAGAGAGACCCAGCAGAGGCTGATGGCCAACAGCCTCCCCCTGAGCCTCCCAGCAAGGAGGGCTCCAGGCCTCGGCCTCCAGCTGGGCCCAGGGCAGGCAGGGAGGACTCCCTGGCCCAGAGCACAGCCCAGGCTGGGAGAAACGAGCCAAGAAGAGGTGCAGGGCCCCATGCAGACCGTGTCCCACCCCATGGGGACAAGCCCCCAGCCTGGGCACGGTGTGGAGGAGCCTGTGCTGGGCAGCAGCAGCCACTCACCTGCCTGCAGCTCAGCCTGGCTGCAGCAGAGGCTCCGACCAAGCTCTGCCTCCCCTGGGCCTGGGAGGGCTTCCTTTGGTGTGCACTAGAGGGGAGAGCAGAGAGCATCCCTCAGGCTGAGCTCCTCCTGCCCCCCTGCAAAGCCAAAGCTTCCTCCCCCTGGAGGAAAGTCCTGCTGCTCTTCATGCCCCCTGCACCACCTGTGCCTGTAGCTGATGCACAGATGGGCTCCAGCCCCAGGTGCAGCAGGATCCCCAGGAGGATCCTGGGGCCTCTTTCTACACCCTGCTCACAAGCCAGCTGCACAGGCAGGCCATAACCCAGGGCTCACAGAACATGGACTTGGTTGGGTGGAAGGGACCTTTCAGATCATCCAGTCCAGCCCTGAACCCAGCACTACCAGGGCACCTCTCCTCCATGGCCCTCAGCAGCAGCTTTGAAAGCCCTCCAGGGACAGGGACTCCACCACTGTCCTGGGCAGCCTGGGCCAGGCCTTGACAACCCTCAAGGGGAAGAAGTTCTTCCTCATGGCCACCCTAACCCTCCCCTGGCACAGCTTGAGGCCTTTTCCTCTTCTCCTGTCGCTGGGGAGAAATGACCAAGCCCCACCTGGCTCCAGCCTCCCCGCAGGGAGGTGTAGAGAGCCAGAAGGGCTCCCCTGAGCCTCCCCTTCTCCAGGCTGAACCCCCCCAGCTCCCTCAGCTGCTCCTCACAGCCCATGTGCTCCAGGCCCCTCCCCAGCCTTCTTGCCCTGCTCTGGCCACACTCCAGCACCTCGAGGGCCTGGGAGCCAGGAACCCAACCCCGAGGCCAGGAGGCCCAGCGCAGCCTGGCCGTGTGTCCTGCCTGCCGCAGCCCAGCCCTGCCGTGGGGCCCCCTCCAGCAGCAAGGCTGCTGCAGCTCTGCTCTCACCCTGTCTCTGTGGGCTCAGGTGGCCCCTGCTCTGCTCTGCAGATGAGGAACTGGAAGGGCAGCAGGCCTGTGTTGTGCAGCAGGAAGCTGCAGGCTCTCCTGGTGCCGCTGGCCACGGCCCCGCAGTCGAGCAGCGCCGCGGGGCTGATGCTGTACTGGCTGAGCACAGCTCTGGCCGACAGCCTCACTGGGATGCTGGCAATGGGCTCCCCTCCTGCACGCGGCCTGGGCTCCAGCACCTGCAACCAGAGACCGGCCTCTGTCCTGTCCCCACAGCCCAGCCGCCCGGCAACTGCTCCCCTGCCTGGGAGGCCTCCTGCAGAGCTGCGTTTCCAGCCTGGCTTCCCAGCCTGGGAGGCCTTGGAAGAGTCAGTGCTCGAGCTCCCTGCAGGCCCTGAGCAGCTGCCCAGCTGAGCAGCACCACAGCAGCTGCTCCAGAGCCCCAGCCAGCCTGCCCTGCAACGCTCCCAGGGATGGGGCAGCTACCCCCTCTCTGCCCGACCTGGGCCAGGGTCTCTCCCCCCTCAGTGTCAACCATTTCCTCCTCCTCTCCGGTCTGAATCTCCCTCTTCTAGTTGCAAACCATCAGCCCCGGGCAACAGGCTGGCCCCAGCTTTCTTACTGGCCCCTTCAGGCACTGGAAGGGAGGAAGGAGCACAGCTGGTTTCTGAAAGCCTGTGCTGTGCACAGGTGAGAGCAGAGTCCCCAGCTGAAGCTTTCCTTCCAGCACAGCCCTGTCCTCCTGACCCCCTCAGCCCGGCTGTGCTCACCCTGCCCGCCCCAGGCAGCTCACCTGGCACAGCAGGACGGCTTTGTCCTCGATGCTGATCTCCCTCTGGGGGTGGAAGAGCAGCTGGACAGCCACAGGGCGCTCAGAGAGAGGCAGCAGGCCCTGCTGGGGCTGCACGGTGAAGTGGGAGGCCAGGTCGTGGGTGCCGGGGCCCGAGGGACGCAGACTGAACCTGGGCAGGGAAGGAAGGAGGAAGGGAGGAGAAGAGCTCTGCAGTCAGCAGCCCAGGGGCCAGCAGCACAGCCAGCACTGGCCATGGCACCAGTGACAAGCAACAAAAGGAAAGAGGCCAGCCCCAGGTCCTGGCAGAGCCAGGCAGTGCTGAGTGCTGGCAGCTCCCCTCCCCCCCCAGGGTTTCCATCCCACTCTAAAGAGTCTCCTGAAGAGAAAGGACTTGGCCCTGGGAGGAGGGCAACAGAGCTCAGCAGGGACTGGCCTCGACTTCAGGGTCACAGAACCCTGGAAGCCCAGCATGGTGGGCTTGGAAGGGACCTCTGGGCATCATCAGTCCAAGCCCCTGCTCCAGCAGGGCACCCCCAGCAGCTTGCCCAGCAGCACAATGCCCAGGGGGGGTTGGAAGCTCTCCACACCAGGAGACTCCACAACCTCTCTGGGCAGCCTGCTCCAGGCCTCCAGCACCCTCACACCAAACAACTTTCTCCTCCTCTTCACATGGAACCTCCTGGGCTCCACTTTGTGCCCACTGCCCCTTGTGCTGTCCCTGGGCACCACTGAGCAGAGCCTGGCCCCAGCCTCTTGCCCCACACAGCTCCTTTGTCTCTTGCTGAGCATTGCTCAGCTGCCCTCTGGGGCTGCTCTTCTGCAGGCTCTCAGCCCCAGGGCTCTCAGCCTTTGCTCCTCACAGAGCTGCTCCAGGCCCCTCAGCATCTCTCTAGCCTCTGCTGGACTCTCCCCAGTGGTTCCCAGTCTCTCTGGAACTGGGGAGCCCAGACCTGGAGCCAGGACTCCAGATGTGGTCTCCCTAGGGCAGAGGAAAGGCAGAGGAGAATGTCCCCTGACCTGCTGGCCACACTCTCCTTCCTGCACCACAGAGCCCAGGGGCTGGGTCTCTCCTTCTGGTGCCTGCTGAGCTGGGAGGAACTGGGCTGGAGCCTGTGCCAGTGCTCACAGCCAGCATGGCAACAGCCTCCAGCCATGCCCAGGAGCAGACTGCAGGCCTGGGCAGGTGGTGGCCCCAGGCACTCCCAGAGCAGGCAGCTGGACCAACCTGTATGCAAGCTTGCACTGCCCTTGGTTCCTCAGAGTCAGCACTTGCTTGGCACTGCCCAGCACGTTCAGGACTCCAAAGTCCAGGCAGCCCTCTGCACCTGCAGGACACCCCCAGAGCGAGGCAGGGGATGGGGAGGAGACAAAGAGTTAGGGATCTCAGGTGGGACCAAGCCCTGCTCAGCATCTTGCCAGCCTGGCAACCTTTCCCTGGCTCCTTTGCTGCCCTTTCTCTTCTTCTTGAGAGAGGATCTGCAGGGCTTGGCAGCCAAGGAGCTCAGCCTCCACCCCCCTGCTTCCAAGCACACATCCAACCACTTGCTGTGCTGTGCTGAGCCCTCAGGAGCTGCCAGCTGCTTGTTCACAGCCCTGGTGTTCCAAAGCCCCCAGACCAAACCAACATGAAGGGACACACTTCAAGGGCCAGAGAGGAGAGAGGCAAAGCTCTGTGTGGCCTGACAGGGCTTTACTGCCCACAGCTGGCAGGAGGCCTGTGCCATGGAGCCGTGCCAGACTTGCACTGCTCTCCCCTCCCCTCCCCCCTTGCCAGGGCCATGCAATCCATCTGAACTCCTTTGCTCTGGGGCCATCCACTGACCTTCAGGCAGGGTGATGTTCAGGGCAACTTCGTAGGCCTCGGCCAGGACCTGGATGGTCTCCACCTGAACCACCCCCTGGACATTTTCTGCATCTGAAACCTGAGGCACCAAGAAACAAACCCTGCTGGAGGCCTTCTGCTCAGGGGTCCTGGCAGGCACCACCTGAGCAGTTCTTGTCTCTGGCAGCTGTGTGGAAAGCCCCTGGGAGGCACCCACAAGGTGTCCCAGAGCAGGTGGCAATGACACCCAACTCTCTCTCAGCACACAGCATCCTCCCTGCAATGCAGCCTCTGAACCCCAGGGAGCAAAACCCAGGCAGAGATTTCTTTGCTCTGCCTTCAGAGCCTGAGCAGGAGACTCCACAACCTCTCTGGGCAGCCTGCTCCAGCAGCCTCCCAACACAGATGCTGGCACCCCCTGGGCTCTGCCCATTGCCCCTCGGCCTGCTGCTGGGCACTGCTGCCAAGAGCCTGGCCCCAGCCTCTCGCCCCCCACCCTTCAGCCCTTGCTCAGCACGGAGAGCTCTCCAAGCAGCATCCTTCAGCGAGGGGCTCTTGGTGCTAAGGGCCCAGCCAAGGGGGGGCCAAAGCAATCTGCTGAGGGCTCATCCTTTGGCCCTCAGGCACAGGCTCCAGGGCCCAGAGCACTCTGCCCAGCTCTGCCAGGCAGGGCCCTGCGCCCTCACCTCCAAGCGGATCATCTTCTCCAGGCTCAGAGGCTTGCTGGCCCTGAAGCACAGCTGCACGGCCAGCTCCGAGCGGGGCCCGACCGTGCCCTGGCTCTGCGCCACCGAGAAGCTCTGGCCGAGGCTCTCCAGCCCGCTGAGCCTCCAGGCCACCGGCAGGGGGCAGCGGTTCCGCAGCAGCAGGATCCTGCTCTGCTCCCTGCAGAGACACCAAGGCTCCGTGCCAGCTGCCGGGGGGCACGGCGGCAGCCCTGCCGCTGCCAGCAGCCCTGCCCACGGGGCTGAAACCAGCCCGAGGGCTCGGCTCTCCGCCGCAAGCCCCAGAGGCGAGGCCCTTCGGCAGAGCTTGGTGGCAGAAGGGGAGGCCACGGGAGGCAGAGCCACGGCAGCTACTCCGCTCCCTCTGCGCCAGCGGCTGAGATGCAAATGCAGCGGGGCAGGGGGCTGGGGGCTGCCCTGGCACCTCCGAGCCAGCAAGGAAGGCTGAGCAAGAGGCTGGCAAGCGCTGGGAGCCAGAGGGCTGCCGGCCAGGCTCCAGTCTGAGCAGCCACACGGCAGGGGCAGGGGAAGGGAAGCTGCAGCAGAGCCACCCCCAGCACAGTGCCCCTGGCCTGACTGACCTGTGCAGAAGCACCCTGGCGAAATGCAGCTGCCTGGGGCTGACCTCCAGCTTCACCTGCACCCCCTGGCAGCACAGGTGGAAGACCACTGGCTCTGGGTTGTCCCTGATGCGGCAGATGAGGCTGTCCTCCACCAGCCCAACTGCAGTGGGGTAGGCCCAGATGCTCAGCTCCTGGCCCCAGCCCCGCAAAGAGAAACACAGAAGAGACTTCAGTGAGCAGGAGGAAGGGCTCCTGGGCTCTGCTGCTGCTGCTGCTGCCACCTGCCTGTCCCCTACCTGCTTCTCATAAGGCTGCAGCTTCATGCTGGCAGGCTCCAAGAGGAAGGTGCCCCTGCTGCCACCCCGCTGCCAGGAGAAGTGCACCTCTGCCTCCCAGGGGCTGACGTTGCGGATGGAGAGCTGCTCGCAGTTGCCAGCCTGCAGCACAGCCTTGGACCTGGCCACAGAAGGGGCAAAGGCTGCAGGGGAGCTCCACCAAGCAGCCTCAGAGAAAGCCTCACCTCCAGGGGCACCTGGCATGCTGCCTGGGTTCATTCCCAGCTGCCCTCAGTGCCCAGCCCACACTTGGTGCCCCCATGCCAGAGGTGTGCACAGGCCACCTCCAGAGGCCTTCTCCACAGCAGGACCTCAAAGGTGCCTGCACAAAGAGCAGCACAGCAGGCACCTGGATTCCTCCCCTTCCCTGCAGGCTTCCCAGAAAGGCTTTGAGAGGAGGTTTGGAAGAGCTCAGCTCCTCTCTTCCAAAGAAGCCAGGAGCCTGCCTTGGCCCAGCTCCTGGCTGAGCCTGAGGCTGAGGGGTGGACTCCCAAGAGGAGTCCCAGCCTTACCAAATGCCTCTTGGCTCGGGGCTGGGACAGAGTTTGGAGAGAAAAGGGCAAAAAGGGCAATTCCTCAGCCTGGCCAAATCCTCTCCTGGGTTTTAAGCACTTTGAATTGCACTTCCCTGGGGGGTCCAAATGCCACCAGAGCCCCCCTGGAGACAAAACTTCATTTCTAACACTGAAAGCAGGGAAAGAGGGAAGTGAAGAACAGGAAGATGGCAGCAGCTACAGGGACAGTACTCTGAGGCCAGACTTGATCCAGCAGTGAGGATCAGGGAAGTGGAAATCCCCTTTCTCCTGCTCTGCAGGGGGCTGTGTCCCCTACTGCCAGCTCCAACCATCCCATCTTGCTGACACTGCAGATTCACGGAGGCTTTACAAACCACCAGCAGAGAAACCCTTCCCTTCAGGCTGCCCACAGAGCTGCCAGCACTTGAAACAAACACCACAAAGCTGCTGCAGCCGAGATGGGGGCTGACAAGTGACCCCAAGCTGCCTTCAGGCTGCAGGCAGCACGTGGCTCTGGCCACCAAGGCAGCCCCCAGGCAGGAAGATCAGCTCCAGCCCTGCCCAGCTCCTGCAAGCCTCCTGTGCCTGTTAGGGGCTCAAGCTGCCACAGCTGTGCTCCTCCAAAGCCACCCAAGCCCCAGCTCTCTGCCTGGGCCTGCCCTGAATCGTGCCCCTGGGAGCAGGGTCCTGAGAGCACAGGGTGCTGCAGATCCCTTCTCAACCCCCCCTGCATGCAAGCAGCACAGCTGGGCCGGGCAGCACCTACCGCTCCCTGGCCTTGCCGCACAGCAGCGGCCCGAAGTGGAACACCCTGGTGCCCAGCACATACTCCTTCAAGAGGATGGCATCGGCTGCCTCCGTCTGCCTGCAGCGAGGAAACACCTCCCTGGGCACAGGGAGCAGGGAGTGAGGCGCTGGGAGATGCTCTGAGCGCCAAAGCTGCTCCCAGAGCCCCCACTCTCAGCGCCGGCCGAGGCAGCGGCACCGCTGCCCAGCCCCAAGCACAGCAGCAGATGCTGGGGGGCTCAGGGGCTCAGGGGCAGAGCCTCAGCTCGGAGCTCAGGGGCGGCAGAGCGGGATGGCCCCAGGGGCCAGCCTTACCGTGGGTCCTGGCTGATGGAGGGGTACAGGCAGGTGCCCCTGCAGAGCAGCTGGTAGGCTCGCTTGGTGCCCAGCAGCTCAAAGCGCAGCCTCTGCTCAAAGCTGCCCAGCAGCACGGAGCTGAAGTGGACCTGCAGCACCACCTGGCCCCGGGCAGGCACCACCCAGCGGTAGCTGCTGCTCCTGGCAGGGAAAGAGGAACCTTCAGGCACTGCTGAGGAGCAAAGGGGAGCAGCAGCAGCTGGGCCCTTGCTGGGGGGCAGCCGGGCTGAGCAGCCTCCTTGGCAAGCTGGCCCCGAAGCAGAGGGATCCCTCCTCCCCCACGGCTCACCTGGCACAGCTCTCTGGGGCTGGCACAGTGCCCATGGGGCTTCGGCCCTCCTCAGAGGGATGCATGGAGGCCACTGTGGCTGACCTCCGGAGAGCTCTCCTGCCGTCACCACTGCTCTGCTTCCTCCTCACAGCTTCCTGGCTGCTGGAGGCTTTTGCCCTCCTCGAGTGGCCTCTGCCTGGGGCTCCCTGCTCCTCTGAGAACTTCACCCCAAAGGGAGAGAGAGGGGAAATGTGCCCTGAGAGCCAGCACTGCAGGGGGGGCTCAGCAGAGCACAGGGGCAGAGCCCCCTCAGGTGAGGCTCTCTCCCTCCCAGACTTGCCCTGTGCTCAGGGCAGAGAGCAGAGCTCTGTCTCTCTGCACAGCCAGCAGGGATGGCTGCAGGCCTGGGGCCCTGCCACCTCTTCACTGCCCTTCCACTCTGCCCCTTCTCCACCCCCCCTGCCCCCATCCAGCCCTGGCACCTTCACTCTGGGCACAGATGCAGCCTCCTCTTCCGGCCCTGGGGCAGCTTGTGGCATGAGGACAAAGCGCCGGTCGGCTTCTGCCACAGGCAGCTCTCTCTTGGCTGGGTAGTGAGCCACAGAGTAGAAAGCAGTGGGGGGCAGGGGGGGCCCTGAGGGACCCAGGCCCAGCTCATCCAGGACCTAAAGCAGAAGAGCAAACCTTGGTCATGCTCCTGGCACCTCCATCCTCACAGCTCCTGAAAGACACCGAGCTGTTGGTCAGCTTTGGTTGAGGGAGGTGGAGCACAGCCCCACAGCCAGCCCAGGCTGCTGGGCAGGCTCCAGAGCAGGGCCTACAGGTGGCACCTGCAGAGCAATCTCTGCTCTGAGTGGCTCAGCGGAAGGAAGCAGTGCCCTGGAGCTGGCCTGGCACCTCCAGACTGGGAGAGCAGCTGACAGGCAGGAGGCCTGCACAGAGAGCACTCCCTGTGTGCCCCCAGCCAAGCCACGAGGCTGCTGTGGGGCAGCAGCAGCAGCCTGGGCAAGGCTCTGTGCCCTTGGCACCCGCTGGGACGCGAGGCCCCAGGGCCCCCCCGGGGCAGGCTCCGGCGCCGAGCCTCGCGGGGCTCTACCTGCTCCGGCCTTGGCAGCCTCCTGCTCTCCAGGATGGTGCTCAGCACATCTGCACAGCTCAGCACCTCGATGTCTAGGCAGGGCACCCCGACTTCCTGGCCACCGCCTGCCCCTGCCGCACCTTCCCCTTCCCGCTGGGACAGCTTGCGGTCCCCCAGCCTCTTCTGGAGCTCCTTCCTCGACTTCTGCCTCCTGAGGCAGGGGGAAGGCTGCTGCTGGGCTGCTTGCTGCAGCGGCCCTGGCTCTGCAGCGACAGCCTGCACCCTGTCCCAGCAGGACAAGAGATGAGCCACGCGCTCCCGGGACGCCTCGTAGCTCTGGAACCGCAGGGCCAAGGTCTGCTCACGCTCCTCCCCTGAGCAGCTGGCTGCCAGGCCCAGCTTGCTCTGCTGCTCTTCTGCCCTGGCAGATGCAGCAGAGGCTGAGCACTCCTTGGCAGAGCCCTTCTTGTTCCTCCCTTCAGTGATGCTCTGCTGCCTGCCGGGGGCCTCCTTGGTGCTGCTGCTCGATGCGGTTGTGCTCTGGGCAGGAGGAGCAGGAGAAAGCCATCAGCATTTCCAAGCTGCAGGACACTGAAGGTCTTGGCAAGAGCAGCCCAAGCCTCACCCCAGACCTGTGCTAGGTGCCCTACAAATCCCAGGCCAGAACGCAGCTGGCACCCAGTTGAGCTCCACTGAAACCCAAGGCCTCGGCGCCAGACCCACGAGGAGTCAGCAACTGAGGAGCTGCTCCAAGCCCAGCAGGGAACTCCAGAGCCCTCCTTCCTCCTGGGCAGGCCCTGGGGCTCGTTTCTGGGCTGCTGAGCACCCCTGCCTCTTTGGGAAGAGACACCTGGGCCCTGCTGGGGGCCCTGCTGCTCTCTCCTGCCAGACGTGCAGGAGCAGACCTCACTTCCCAGAGGGGACCTGGCTCAGGGCTGCAGGGCACAGGCAGGGCAGGGAGAAACGCTGGAGCAAAGCCATCCAGGCCTTCCCAGGGCATGCCTGGAGTTGTGTGGAGCCAGGGCTCAAAGGCAGCCTGACCCCAGAAGAGCAGCTCAGCCACAGGGCCGTGGCAAGGCCCCCGGGGAAGCAGCAGCAGCAGCAGGCACCAGCTGCTGTCTCCCAGCACAGCCCCAGCCAGGAGCAGGCTGCCCAGCAGGGCCTGGGGCTGCTGGGCTCTCAGCAGTGCTGCAGCTCAGCAGAAAGGTGCCCAGGGCTCTTGCTCACACAGCCACCCACCTGCCTGAGCAGGCTTCTCTTCCCTTTGCCTTGGCCCTGCTGCTTCAGCTCCTCCGCCTCCTTGCGGCGCTGCTGCTGCTCCTGCTGCTCTCTAGCCAGCTGCACCCTGCAGCGAGGCAAAGGGAAAGCAGCTCTTGAGAGCCACCACCAGAGCCCTGCCCTTACTCAGCCCTTCTCCCTGGGCACAGCCTGCTCCTTGCAGAGCACAGTCACAGCACTCAGAGGCTGCAGCAGCTCCCCTCCTGCAAAGCAGGAGTCCTGCTGGAGCCCAGCTGTGACCCAGGGAAACCTGTGCTCTCTCCCTCACACAGCTGTGCCTCACACAGCCCCACAGCACATCCCCCCTGCTTGGCTGAGGAAGGGCTGAAGGTGATGGCAACCGAGGTCACGAACTCAGAGACCCTCCGAAGGGCGAGGGCAAGGCAAGCCCAGAGCCCAGCTGCCTGCAGCAGGCTCTGAGCCCCAGGCCTCGGCACCAGCAGGAGATGTTCTCAGCCCCCAGCAGGAAGCTCTCTCCTCTGCCAGGGGCCAGGCACCACCCCTGTGCCGCTGGGCATCGCCACTTTGGGGCTCTCCTCCGGAACCCCCCGAGCTCAACCCAGCTCCCCAGGGCAGGGACCCCTCTCCGGGCCCCTGTGCTGGGCAGCTCCCCACAGAAGGCTTACAGACCTCTGCTTCCTCTCCCGCTGGAGCTGCCGGACCCTGCTCTCCAGCTGAGCTTTCTGCTGCTCCGGGAGGGCATCAAACTCCTCCTCCCCCAGCTCCCAGAGCAGGGCTTCCTCCCTCCGGGCTGCAGCCTCCTGCTCCCGGCCTTCAGCAGGGGTCAGAGGAGAGAGCATCAGCAGAGCTGTGCTGGGGGAGCCGAGAGGAGCCCCGGCCCAGCCCCCTGCCGGCAGCTAGCAGGGAGCTCCCAGCCCTGCTCCCGACTCCACAGCCCCAGCCTAGCGCCAGGCCGGCAGCTCCTCTGCCTTGCTGGGCTCAGGCCCCAGCCTGGTGCACGCCTGGCTGCTGCTCAGACACTGAGCCCCAGCAGCCTGCCCTCGGGCCCCAGCTTCAGTGCTGCAGCCTGAGAGAAGTCTCACAGCCTCAGCCCTGCTGCGTTGTCAGCAGGAAGGAGGCTGAAGGCTTCCTACAAACACCTCTCCCCAGCTGTGCTGCTGAGCCAGCTCCACCTGGGCAGGGCTGAGGGCTCAGGGCAGAAGCCTTGGGAGGCAGGGGGATGAGGAGCCTCACCTGCCCGCTCCTCTGCAGCTGCCTGCCTGGCTTGCCAAGAGCCATAGTCCTGGAGCAGGTTGACAAAGTAGATGTGGGGTCGGTTTCCCACAGCTTTGAGCAGGCAGAGGAGAGCAGACAGCGTGCTGCCTGCAAAGAGGCTCTGCAGGCCATCAAACACCACTCCCTGGCAGCAGTCCCTCAGCTGTGGAGAAAGGCCGAGGCAAAACCAGCTGTGCCATGCCTGCAGCTCTGGGCCGCTCGGTGAAGCCCCTTGGCAAGGGGCAGCAAGCAGCTGTCCCAAGCTGGGAGCTGTCCCCACGGCCCTGCCAGCTGCTGGCCTCTGCAGCTTCCCCCAGGGAGAAGAGAGCAGAGTGGAATAGAGCAGGTTGGAAGAGACCTTCAAGATCAGCACATCCAGCCTGGCCCCCTCCAGCAGGAAGCTCTCCTTCCCCCCCTGGCCACGCACCTGCAGCCTCTCGGAGAGGATGGCCACCAGCAGCTCCTGGGGCAGCACACAGCTCACCAGGCCCAGCTCTGCCACGCCGCTGCCCCTGGGGCTGAGCCGGAGCTGTGCCGGAGGCGCCGAGACCAGAGGAGAGCCGGAGGAGCCCTGAGGGTTGGACAGCAGCACACTGAGCATCACCAGCACAGAAAGCCACCTTGGAACCCCCTGAGCATCCCCAGCTGCTGCCCTTGGAGCTCTCACTAGCAAGAAACTCAAAGGAAACCCTGGGCCAGAGGCTCTAGGGGACAACCCTGCAGAGCACAGCCCTGGACCAACAGCCCCCAGCGCTGGCAGCACCCCACAGCACAGGAAGGACAAGCAGGAGCTCAGGCCCAGGCGGCGTGGGGCCAGCAAGGGTCCTGCTGGGCCAGCCTGACCTTCAGCTGCCCAGGGCAGTGCTGGAGTCCCCACCCCTGAGGGACTGGAAAGCCCCAGAGATGGGGGGCTGCGGGACAGGGTTCAGAGGTGAGCTGGCAGTGCTGGCTCAGCAGCTGCATTTGGTCCTCCTTAAGCCCTGCCCCAGGCAACACAGCTCCCAAAGGGAACAGAAAGGTCCCTGGCATCAGCCAGCGCAGGCCAGGCCTCACCTGGGAGCCTGAGGACTCTGCTGCAAGCTGTCTCTCAACAGACATCTTCCTCGTGTCTGCCCCAGCTCTGGCCTGGCCTCTGTCCCCAGAGCTGGGCTGGCTCAGGCTGCGGCCGAGCCTGGCCTTGGAGTAGCGTCGCCAGCCCGGGGAGCCTGCAGAGGGCACAGAGGGCTCAGGGGGCTGCTGTGGGGAGCAGCCAGGCACCCTCCAGAGCAGTGGGCACCCTGGCAGGGACAGTGCATTTGCAAGCCAGAGAGGCCTGGATGCATTGCCCAGCCCCTGCTGCCCATCTCCATGGAGCTAAGACCTCCACGGGAGCCAAGCCTAGCGGGGACCCAGAGCCTCCTTCCCTGCACCGGCTTTCAGGCCAGGCAGCTTCCCAGCCGAGCACTGCCAAAGCAGCCCAAGCAGAGCCCAGCTGATGGCCACAAGGGACAGGATGGAGCTAGCAGGCAAGAGAAGAGCTCTGAGGAAGACGCTGGGGGCTCCCCCAGCCCTGGCAAAGGCAGCTGCGCAGAGGAGGCAGAGCGCCCCTGCCCGAGCCTGGGGCTGCAGCCCGAGCGCCCAGAGATGCTCTCCGGAAGGGCTCTGCCCCGCTCCGTGCTGCCCCCCCGCTCCCCAAGCCCCCCGGGGCTGCGCCACCGCTCTGGAGCCGGCAGAGGCGCAGCCCCGGGGGTCCCGCAGCGCCGCTCCGGGCGCAGCCTGGCTCCTTACGGCCATCCCGCGGCTGCTGCGGGCTCTGCCGGCTGCCGGCGCTGCACAGCTCCCGGGCTCGCCGCCCTGCCGCGCTGCTCCCGGCCGCCACGGCCTCGCTCACCACAGCGTCCAGGGCCAGGCAGGCGGCGCCGTAGTGCTTGGCCAGGGCGGCCGCTGCCGACGTCTTGCCTGCAGAGAGAGGGAGGCTGCTTGGGGACCTGCCGGGGACAGGCTCTGCCAGGCCCCCGCGCAGCTGAGGGCTGCTGAGGGCTCAAGCCTGCGCCCGGGCTGCTGCCGGGAGCCCTGCGCCGCCACCGCTCGCACCCTGCCCTGCCCTGGGCTGCTCGCCCTTGCCTCGGGCAGCGGCTGGGCACGGCCTGGGGCTGGGCAGCGTGGACCGCGGCAGCCCCTGCGGTGCCGTGCGGCAACGGGGACGTGCTCAGCCTCCCGGGGGCAAGGAGAGCCCAGCTGCCTGCACACAGGAGGAGCCACAGCCCTGGCAGCAGCTGCCGAGGGCCTGGGGCCAGCCCAGCAGAGCTGTGCCTCGCCTCCCGGCCCCTCAGCCGCTCAACCCGGCCCCAGGGGCCACCAGGACACATCTGCCCTGCTTCCCCCCTCCTCACAGCCCGGGCTGCAGCTCAGCTACCTGCCAGGGGTGCCCCGTGGACGATGACCACGATGCCCCTGCCCTGTGGGGCTGCAGCTCCTTCGGCAGACGCAGCGGTGCCCAGGGGCCGGGCCGGGCCCCGACGGACTGGGCTGGCCTCCAGCTCTTCTGAGGCCTCCCTGGTGCCAGTGGTGCTTTGCTGCTGCTCTGCTGTGCACACACAGGTACCAGAGTCAGCCTCCTGCCCTCCTGTCGTCCTCATCATCCCCACCAGCCCCTCGGCTCCTGGCAGAGGAGACTCTGCTCAAGCCAGTGGCACACCCGTGGGCTGGCCCTGCCCTTCCTTTCAAGCCTGTGCAGCTCAGGCTCTGCCCTAGATGCTGCTCCAGGTGCCCACAAGTGAATGGGGTGGCAGAAAGAGGAGAGCAGAGCAGGCAGCAACACCCAAAAGGACTGAAGCCCAGTCTCCTGCCATGACCTGTCCACATGGCCCTCGTGGGAGTGTGGTCCCAAGCTTGCTGAGCAAGAAGGGCAAAGACAGAAAGGAGCATCTGACACAGTCCCAAGGCAGAGGCTCCATCTGGGGCTCATCCAGGAGCTGGGTGCTGGAGGAACGGCACTGCAGCCGATGGGGCTGGGCTCTGAGTGCCCCAGAAGAGCCCTCAGGAGGTCACCCAGAGCCACCTCAGCTTGCAGTGCCAGAGAGGACAGCAAAGGTGCTGCCCTGCCCAGCACAGCTTCACCATCAGCCTGATCCCAGCAGCTCCTGGGGCAAAGCTGAGGAAAATCGCCCAGGCCTGTCACTTGTCCCTGCTCCCCCCTGCCAGGAGCCATCCTCATGGCTTCCCCAGGCAGGGCAGACAGGAGCTGGCCTGGGTTGCACTCACGGCTGTGCCAAGTCACAGCTTCACCAGGGCCTTGCTCCACCCAGCTGGGGAATGAGAACTGCTGGAGCCCCAGAGAATGAGGCCCTGGAGAGCTGGGGGCTGGACTCCCTGCTGAGCCCCCACTCCGGACAGCCGAGAGCAAAGCCTCACCCTGCTCCTGGGCCGTGGGCTCCTCAGGCTTGGCCTTGGCCTGCTCATCCTGCAGCCTTTGCTGGGCCCAAGACAGCTGCAGCAGCTCTGGAGGCAGCTGCTGCCCCGGGACACGAGGAGGCAGCAGCAAGGTGCTGCGGCAGTCGAAGCCTTCCAGCGCCCTCAGGAGCTGTGCATGGGGAGGAGAAACCACACCTGGGAGGCACTGCTGGAGCTCCACCCCGGCCCGGCCCCGGCCACAGCCCACAGCCCGGCCACAGCCCCCAGCCCCAGCCCCCAGCCCAGCCCCGGCCACGGCCACAGCCCCGGCCCCCAACCCCCAGCCCCCAGCCCGGCAATAGCCACAGCCCCCTAGCCCCGGCCACAGCCCCGGCCACAGCCCCCAGCCCCAGCCCCCAGCCCAGCCCCGGCCACAGCCACAGCCCCGGCCCCCAACCCCCAGCCCCCAGCCCGGCAATAGCCACAGCCCCCTAGCCCCGGCCACAGCCCCGGCCACAGCCCCAGCCCCCGCCCCCAGCCCAGCCCCCAGCCCCGGCCACAGCCCCCCGCCCCCAGCCCAGCCCCGGCCACGGCCACAGCCCCTAGCCCCAGCCACCCCCCCGGCCCCGGCCAGCTTCCCCCTCCTGCCTTCCTCACAACTGCAGGACCAGCCAAGCCCCTCCACAGCCTGCCAGCAGAAGAGGCTAACTCTGAACCACCACCCCCCAGGCTGTGCCCTGCCTCCTGTCTCCATCTCCCTGGCCCAAGGCTGGGAACACTGCAGTGCCCTGCAGCTGCACAAGGTGGATGTGGGGAGCAGAGCTCCTCTCTTTACCTGCTCCTCAGCAAGGTACTGCTGGTCGTACTCCAAGGAGTAAAACTCGATGGGGAAGCTGCAAGGGTTCCTCACCACCACTGTGCCCTGTGCCCCAGGGCTGGATGGCAGCACTGGCCCCAGCTCCAGCACTTCAGGCTGGAACTCCAGCCGTGGCTCCAGCCCCCTGCCTGAGACCAGCAGCTGGAGGTGCTGGCTGCTGTGGCAAATGTTGATCTTCATTTGGCTGCTGTAGAGCTTCTGAAAAGAGAGAAGTGCAGAAAGCTCCTCCATGAAGTGCCAGGGCCTCAAGCTCACCCTGTGCCCCGAGGCCAGGGCTGGCAGTAGCACCTCTGAGCTGAATGGAGAACAGACAGCAGGACAAGGAGGGCTGGTTTGAGACTGGAAAAGGCAGATTCAGACTCAGGGAAGGGAGACCCTTGGGATGCTGAGAGTGCTGAGCCCCTGGCCCGGGTTGCCCCACGTGGGAGATGCCCCACATCAGCACAGGGCTTTGCCTTGCATTTTGGAGAGGGAACCTGGAGCAGAGAGCTGCTCAGCATAGCCCAGGGCCCTCTGGTCCCCCAGCAGCCAGGTGGGAGAGCTGCTGCTAGCTCAGGCTGAGCTGGGCAGATGGACTCCCCAAAGGACTGGCCCTGACAGGAGAGCAGAGCAGGCTTCTGGCTCAGGGGCAAGGAGCAGCTGAAGGAGAGGGGCAGAGGAGCTCTCCCTGGCCAGACAGGAGGGGAGTCCTCTGCTCAGTGCTTGGCTCCCCAAGCCCCCTCTGCAGAGGCTGCAGCAGGGGAAGCTGAGCTTGCAGCGAGCTGCCTGTGGGGGCAGAGCTCAGCTCCTGCTCCCAGCCTGGGCTCTCCTTCCCGCACTGCCCTGCCAGACCTCCTGGGGGGGACACCAGCCCAGCTCACCTCTTCCCCGGGGCAAAACCGGACTCGCAGGTTGCACCACTGCCCAGGGGCCAGGACTCCAGCCGAGGGAAGCACCCCAAAGATGCCGGCCTTGGCCTTCGGCTCCCGCGGCAGCTTCCCACGCCTGCTGGCTGCCGAAGGCTTCTCCACCTGAGCACAGAAACCAGGGGCTGAGGTCTCCTTGCTCTGGCAGGACACAGCTGGGTTCCTGCAGTGCTGGCACTCGTGGCCTCAGAGCACCCATCCCAATCAGATGGGGCCACCCCTGGCCTAGAACTGCTGGCAAAAGACCCAGGCAGGACAGGCAGCTGGGGAGGCTGCTCCTGACAAGAGGAGCAAGGGCTGAAGGTGGCAGAGAAGTGAGGCAGCAGCTGCTCTAGAGGCCCAGGGCCCCCTCCAAAGCCTCCTCAGAGCACCTGGAGCCCAGGTGCTCAAGCAGCCAGAGGAGCAGAGGAGGCAAGAGAGAAGCAGGAAAGGCAGCCAAGAAGATGCCTCAGTGTCTGTGCTTTACCTTCTCAGCAGGCTCCTCCCTGCTGAGGAACCACCGACAGGGCACTGGGAGCTGATTGTAGAGCCGAGTGGTCTCCTCCTGGCACTGCCCACACTGGACAGAGGAGAACTCCAGCCTGGCCCTGGAGAGGCAGAGGGAGGGCACAACCCCCCTGGCACGCAGGAGGAGACGAAGCGTGGGGCCTCCTGTCACCTAGTGAGGCACAGAGCAGCCAGGTGAGCTGCAGCTGGCATCTGCTGCCGGCCCCAGCCTGCCCCCAAAGGGGGGGAGGGCAGAGGGAGGGCAGGGGGCCCAGGGCACCTGGATGGGCAGCAGCAGGGCCGCCTCGCCCAGCGGCTGGGTGGCACTCTGGGGCTCCAGGCACACGGTGAAGCTCCTGCTCTGGGAGCAGGGCAGCTGCTCCACGCGCTCCAGGTCCACGCTGAAGCCTTCAAGAGATGCACAGGAAGCAGCTGAGGCACAGGGGACATCAGGTGGGGCACCAGCACCCTAGGGCCACCTGAGGGTCCTGGCTGGCAGCCCTGGCAAGGACTCTGCCTCTCCAGAGCAGCTGCTGCTGCTCCTTCTCCCCCGGCACCGCTGGAGGACAAAAGCTTTGCACAGAAGGAGCCCAGGCCCCGAGGGGGGAAAGGAAAAGCTTTCAGCTGAGGAGCTCCAGCCAGGCCAGGGAAGGACACTCAGACCTCTTCAAAGGAGAATTTCCAGCTAAGATTTCCCCATGCCCTGCTGCTCCCTAGGAGCAACTGAGGGAGGCCTCTGGGCACCCTTCGGACCCAGCAGGGCACTGCTGGGTGCTGCTGCAGCCCTGCCTCAAGGGCCCTTTCAGAGGCCTGCCTGGATACACCCCAGAGCCTCCCAGGCTGTCTCCTCAGCCAGGGCTGAGCACAAGTGCCACGACCTCAGGAACTCCACACACAGCAGCTCGGCAGCACCGAGGCTCCAGCTCCTTGCAACACAAGGCCAGAGAGCACACAGAGAAGCTCAGCTGCTGCTGCTGGCAGCCCAGAGCAGAAGGTGCTGAGAGGTGAGCGAGGTGAGCAGCCCATCCAGCCCCTGCAGGGAAGAGTTGGGGCAGCCACAGGCAGGCCAGGCCCCCGGGCACTGCTGGCCAGGAGAGCTCAGGCTCCAAAGCGGCAGGTCCCCAGCAGGACAAAGCTCCCCAAGAGCTCTCCCTGGCAGTGGCTCAGGCTGAGCTGCCACAGGCAGCTCTTGCAAGGCCACAGGAAGGGTCTCCAGCACTGCCTACCTGTGCCACACAGGAGCTGCCCACGGACTTGGAAGGACGCAGGGAAGTGCCCCAGGCTGGTGACCTTCACGCTGCGCCTGTGGATGCCACCCAGAGCCACGCAGCCGAAGTCCAGAACGTACTCAGGCAGCTCAGCTCTGCAAGGAGGAGGGAGGGGACTCCTGAACCCACAGCCTGGCCACCCTGCCGTGGCATGGGAGCTGCAACTCGAGGGCAACAACTCAGCTCAAGCCCCTGGAGCCCAGCACCTGGCCAGCTGGTGACAAGGCTCTGGCCGCTCCCAGGGAAGGCAGGGCCCAGCTTCTATCAGCTCCCAGGGGCACCTTCAAGCACAGCTGGCTGCCAGTGGGCACTGCCCACAGCTCCTGGGCCACTGCACACAAGTCCACTGCACCTCCACTGCTCTCAGTGCAACTGCTGAGCCTGGCCTACAGCCCACCCCTGAAACTGCTCCAGGACCTTGTCAGAAGATTTGCCCCCCCAGGAAATCTTCACCGCTCTGCACCCAGCTCTGGCCCCAGCGCCCCAGGGGCCGCAGCCACCCACACCTGGGAGAGCCACAGGAAGGTCCTGTCCAGAGCCATCCCCCTGGGAAAACACAGCAAGGATCTGTTCTGCACAGCATCTTCTGCCTGAGCTGGAGCCTGCTGCTCCCACTCCTCAGCATGAAGGGGCAGAGGGAAGGACCAAGGGACCTAGGGGAGCCCTGCAGTCCCACCAGCACCCAAGTTCCCCAACTGGGACTTTGCCAACCTGCTCTTTGGGTCAGGTGTGGTCTGGTGGGACCAGGAAGCCAGCTCTGAGCTGCCTCTTTCAGGGCTGCTCAGCAGGGATGGTGTCTGGGCTGCCTGGAGGGGCCTCATGGTCTGCACTGGGTCCCCTCAGCTCCAGGAACAGAGCCCAGCATCTGTGGGGGGCTGAGAGCAGCTCCACAGCTCAGGGAAGCCAGGACGCTCAGCTGCTCCCAGGCAGCGTGGCACAGCTCTCAGGAGCAAACCCTTTCTGCTGCCCACAGCTGCTCCAGGCTCTGCAGGCCCCAGCAGCTCTCAGCAGCAGGGCTGCACTGCTGGCTGTCACCCCCAGAGCAGCTGCAGACGGCCATGGATGTCCTTACTCACTTGAGAAGCCTGCGGCCAGCACGCAGCCCGAGGGCAGCTTCCTTTGGGGCGCTGCAGGCCACAGCTGCCTGCTGCTCCAGGATGTGCTCCTTGAGCAGGATGTCCTCCAGCTGCACCTGCAGCCCAGGGTCCAGCTGAGGCAAGGAGAGACAGGGACTGCTTAGCCAAGGTCCTTCCCAGGGCACGGGCTCAGCTCTCCAAGAGGCTCCCAGCCTGCCCTTGTTGAGAGGGCTGAGGGAGTCCTCCTGCCTCACTGCCTGGGACCCCTCCAGCTCTCTTGGGCAGCACCTTGTCTGCAGAGCTACCAACTCCAGCCCCTTCACCTGCCCAGGCACTGCAATCAAAGCTGATCTGGCCAGACACAGAGGGGCAAGGCAGGAACCTGCCAGGGCTCCAGGAACTGGCCTGCCCCCAAGCAGTGCCAAAGCAGCCTGGACAAAAGCTCTCTTGCAAAGGAGGCCAGGAGGAAGCTGCTGCTGCCTCTTGGAGATGAGCACTGAGATCACAGGCCCAGGGCTGGCTCAGGCTGCTGCTCTCAGGCTCTGCAAACCTGGCAGAGCTTGGCTGGGGGCAACAAGCAGCCTAGAGATGGGGTCCCAGCAATTCATGCCCAGGAGCAGGGCCTGCAGGATTCCCCCCAGGCTGCCAGCAAGCTGCTCCAGCTCCAGCAGGGACAGCTACCAGAGCTGGAGAGCTGAGCTGATGAGGTCACAGCTAAGTGTGGCAGGGAGGGCCCACCTGTTAGCAGGGCACCCAGAAGCCTGCTGTGGGCTACAAGGGGATCCACTGGCACAAGGGGCAGAGGCTGCCAGGTGCCACACGGGGCAGCAGCTGTTCTCACCGTGGCCTCCAAGTCGTCTGGGGGTGGTTCTGCGGCTGCAGCCTCCCCCAGGCCATCTGCTCTGGCTCTCTCCTTGTCCTGAGCCATCTCCCCTCTCAGCTCCCTGAGAATCTTCTCATATTTCTTGTTTCCTGAGGGCAGAACCCCCCCTCAGGTGGCAGCCTGGGCATCTCGGCCGGGCAGCCCCCTCCCCACACCGCCTCTCCCAGAAGCGCTCCTCCAGCAGCCAGTGCTGCCCTGAGAGCCCTGAGCCCTCCAGGCTTGGCTGGGGAGATGGGGGAAGAGGCAGGGGAGCCTCCTGAGGAGCAGCCAGGCAGTGCTTGCCTTGGATGTTCCTGGGCAGGTCCAGGCAGATCCTGGGAAAGCTTCCCTCTCCTTTCAGGCAGATCTCCTGTGGCTGCAGGTGACCCACTTGGAGCTGGAAAGCCTTGCAGAAGGGCCCAGGCACTTCTGGCAGGTAAGAGACTTGCAGCACCTGCTGCTGGCCGGCTCCAAGGCAGCCCTGCAGGGAGGGAATGCACCAGAAAGGCTTTGATGGAGCTGAGGGCACAGCTGGCCCGGAGGGGCTGAAAGGCCTCTTCCAACCACAAGGATCCTGTGATTCCATCCCGCTCAGCAGAGGCAGCTCACAGCCCTGGCTGCTGCTGGGGGAGCTCCCTCTCCTCTCCTCTTTGTCCCCAGCTGTTCCCTCCAACCCCAGCCAGGGCAGGCTGGCACAGGCACAGTCCCTCGTGCTGCCCCCCTCCTCACCGTGCTGGGCACCACCAGGGGCACGCCGGGCAGGGGGCTGCGGGCAGTGGCCGTGCCAGGGCTCAGCACCACAAAGGTGAAGGGCAGCTTCCCACTGTTCTGCAGGGTCAGCTCTGCCTCCATCACCGAGTCCCACAGCTGCAGGGAGGACAGAGGAGTGGGCAGTCAGACACAGGCCTGGCACTGGGCATCTCCTGCAGCTGGCACTGGCCTAAGAGCACAGGCAGGCAGCACAGCAGAGGAGCAGGAGAGGAGGGCACTTGACTCTGCCAGCTTCACCTGGGCACCCCCAGCCACAAGGGAGCTCTGGGCCCTGCACAGGAGCTGAGCTCTGTGGCACCCTGCAGAGGCACAGCACCAAGCATGAAAGCAGGGAGCAGCCAAGTGCCTTGAGGAGGACTTAGCCTAGAATGGTCCAGGCTGGCAGGGACCTCCAGAGGTCACCCAGTCCGTCCTGCCCCCAGTCAGCCCTCCCCTGCCAGACTTCCCAGCTTTGGTGGGGTGGTGCTGGCCATGCCAGAGCAGCCTGGAAGCAGAATGCATCACTCAGAGGCGCTGCTTCCAAGCCCTGGAGCCAACACAGCAGCTGGCCCTAGGGCTCAGTGGGCAGCCCCCAGCAGAGAGGGCTCCAGACAAGGAGGAGCCTGCGGTACCTGCAGCCCAAAGTCCAGCTCCGTGGGCTCCAGCAGGTAGCTGATGGATGAGGCCTCCCCACGCAGCCTGAGCTCGTAGCTGGGGCCTCCCTGCACCCTGCAGAGGGCCCTGGCACTGGCCACAACGTTGGGGTGGCCAAAGAAGCTGAAGGTGACCTGCTGGCTCTGGCCTGGCTGCAGCAGCCCATACAGAGGCAGCACATCGAACACCTGGGGAGGAGAGGGGGAGAGGCTGAGCAGGGCAGGGGGCTGAGCATTTCCACTGGGGAGAACTTCATCAATGCACCACACTAAAGTCATCTGGGAGGGAGCCTGGCAGCAGGAAATTCTCTCTGCTGCACAACTTGGCTTTAAAACCTTCCTCACTGGCTGGAGGATCACAGCAGGTGCTAAGCTGAGAGGCCTTGCAGCCAGGGGGGCCTCCAGCCCAGCTCCTCTGACTCCTGCTGCTCCTCACTCTCTGATTTGCACTCTGCTGTCTCTCCAGATGCCACAGCAGAAGCCACTGGCAAGTGGCCTCTCCAGCACTTGCTGAGTGACAAGGTGAATAAGATGTGCAGCTTGTGGCCAGCAGGCCAGGGGACATCCTCCTGCCCCTCTCCTCTCTCCTAGTGAGGCTACCTCTGGAGTCCTGGCTCCAGTGCTGGGCTCCCCAGTTCCAGAGAGACAGGGAACTGCTGGAGAGGGTCCAGGGGAGGCTGCAGAGATGCTGAGGGGCCTGGAGCAGCTCTGGGAGGAGCCCTGGGGCTGAGAGCCTGCAGAAGAGCAGCCCCAGAGGGCAGCTGAGCAATGCTCAGCAAGAGACAAAGGAGCTGTGGGGGGCAAGAGGCTGGGGCCAGGCTCTGCTCAGTGGTGCCCAGGGACAGGCCAAGGGGCAGAGGGCACAAAGTGGAGCCCAGGAGGTTCCATGTGAAGAGGAGGAGAAAGTTGTTTGGTGTGAGGCTGCTGGAGGCCTGGAGCAGGCTGCCCAGAGAGGTTGTGGAGTCTCCTGGTGTGGAGAGCTTCCAACCCCCCCTGGGCATTGTGCTGCTGGGCAAGGTGCTGTGGGTGCCCTGCTGGAGCAGGGGCTTGGACTGATGATGCCCAGAGGTCCCTTCCAACCCCACCATGCTGGGGTGCTGAGAGTGCTCCCAGAGCTGCTGCACAAGGAGGCTTTTGGCTCAGCCCTACACCATGTCCTGCATGGCCTCTCCATGCCCAGCTGCTTGGAGGGATGTGAGGCCACTCTGTGAGCAGTGCTGAGGGCCACCAGTGGCAGTCACAGCTGTGGAACTGCTTCTCACCCTGCAAAGCTGGAAGCCAGGCAGCTTCCCTCTTACCTCCTCCAATCCCAGCCTGTGGGGCTCTGTCTCCTGCAGCTTCATCAGCTGCCTCATCCCACCTGGGCTGGGAGCTTCCACAGTGCCTGCCAGGGCACCCTCCTGCTGCACAGCACCTGCCAGGGCATCCTCCTGCTGCACAGCACCTGCCAGGGCACCCTCCTGCTGCACAGCACCTGCCAGGGCACCCTCCTGCTCCATGGCACCTTCCAGGGCACCCTCCTGCTCTGTGGCACCTTCCAGGGCACCCTCCTGCTCCATGGCACCTTCCAGGGCATCCTCCTGCTCTGTGGCACCTTCCAGGGCACCCTCCTGCTCCGTGGCACTGGACAGCAGCTGCAAACCAAGCACCAAGGGCTGCAGTGAGCAAGTGGCTGCTCTGGGTGAGACCACTCTGCTGCAGGCTCCACCACCTCATCAGGCCAGGGGCAGCTGAGCTGGGAGCAAATCAAGTCTGGCTATGGCCATGGCATCTGCTGAGTGTGGCTCCAAGGCCAGCCACAGGTGAGGCCTGGGCTCCATCCTCCCCTCCTCCACACAAGCTTGCAGGAGCCTGGCAGAGACCCCAAGGGGGCAGCTGGCACCCTCCTGCCAGTCCAGCCCTGCTCCCTCCTGCCCAAAGAACATGTTGAGAACTCCTGCCTGAACAGCTTAGGTTCTCCAGGACCAAACCAGGGACACAGCTGCCCCTGAGACTCCCCAGAGCAGGCAAAGGAGGACTGAGGGAGTGCTTGGCCCAGCTCTCCAGTTTCAGATGGTGCTTTGGTTTCATTCCATGCCCTCCTGGCTGCTGCAGAGCTGAGGATCTCCACCAGGTCATTATTCTCCAGACAGCCTCCTGAAGAAGGCAGCTGAGATGTTCTCCTGCCCTGCAGCAGCTGGCAGCTTGCCTTTAACCTCAGAGGTGCCACCTTGCAAAAGCAGCCTTGGCTCTGGCCTTCTGAGCCCTGTTTCTGAGAGAGGCTGCTGGGATTGCTCCCCCAGCTCCAGAGGCTCTGCTGCTCCAGGAAGCTAAGAAGTGCTTTGTGCTGGGGCCTGGACACCAGCAGGGGCTGCAGGAACGCTGATGGCACATCCTTGGGCCTCAGCACAGCTACAGCTCCCTGGCAGATAAAGCACTGGGCAGGGCTGAGCCTTCCCTTGTGTCAGGTCCCTTCCTGACCCCTGACAGCTCTGGGGCTGGCAATCCCAGCCCCTGGCCGAGGCCAGGGTGTGCCAATGGCTGGGGCTGAGCAGGTGGCCCATGGGGATCAGGGCTTGGCACAGAAGGAAGCTCAAAGCCTTCCAGCAGCATGCAGCTAAAAGCCTCATTTTACCCTGGGAAACAACCCAGCCCAAACTCTCCAGAGGCCAGGAGGAGCTGAGGGAGGCTTCCCCCAGCCAGCCTGTCCTGTCTGTCCCTCCCCAGGAGCCCTGTGGCCAGCTGCTGGCCCTGCTGCCCTTCCTGCTCTCGGGTGGCCGCGGGGCCGTGAGAAGGGAGGTTGGCAGCAGCATGGCTCTGCTGGCAGACTGGGAGGTGTCCCAGGAAAGCTACCTCTGCTTCCAGGCAGTCCTGGGCCTCTGCTGGCTCCTGGGCAGGGGCCCCCACTGCCCCCAGGGCTTGGGCTGGCTCCTCCACACCCCCAGGCCCGGAGCCGCTCCCTGCAGAGGCCGAGCGCCGCCCGCAGGCTCTCTCCTCCTGCGCTGCTCGGGCCGGGAGGCTGCACCTGGAACAGAAGCTCCCTGTGAGCAGGGACTGCAGGGGGAGGCAGGGGAGACTGCCCCAGCAGCTCCTCGCTGCCCACTGCTGCTCTGAGCTCAGCAATGGCTCTGGCCCAGCAGCTCCAGCCCAGCACGGAGCAGCTCGGGGCTCAGGGCTGCCCAGGGTGGCACAGGGGCAGTGCAGGCACCTGGCTGCTGGCAGACAGGGAAGAGGCCAGGGCTGGCTGCCAGGAAGGGCACCAGGAAGGGCACCCAGACACACACTGTGCAGAAAGGAGACTGAGAAGCAAAGGGGCAGAGCCCAGCAGAGCCCTTCTGGTGGCCTTTCAGTACTTCCAGTGCCCCACAAGAAAGCTGGGGACAGACTTTGGAGCAGGGCTTGTTGTGACAGGCCAAGGCTGGGGGGAGGCTTGAACTCAGAGCTTCAGAGCAGACACCAGGGAGACATTTGGGATGCTGAGGAGAGTGAGGCACTGGCCCAGGTTGCCTGAGGAGGGGGCAGGTGCCCCCTCCCTGGAACCACTCCAGGTCAGGTGAAGGTGGAAGGAAAAGAAGCTACCAGACAGGCTGCAGCCAGGAACCCACTGAGCCCTCAGCCTCTGTCCTGGCCCTGCACCACCCCTAGGAGCTGAGGCTTTGTCTCTAAGAGACCAGGTGAGAGCAGGGGCTGAGGGCCCTGGGGCTGTGCAGCCTGCAGAAGAGCAAGCCCAGAAGGGATCTTCTGAGTGCTCAGCAAGAGCTAAAGGGCAGGGGGCAAGAGGATGCCTGTGGTTTGGCAGCAGCAGAGCAGCTGTGCTCGGGGTGACAGAGGAGTGGCCTCTGCTTGCCTGAAGGTGGAGGCTCTTGGAGCAGGGGCTGGGTGCCAGGCAGGCTTCACCTCTGAGCAGCCAATCCAGCACCCACACAGCAAAAGTTTCTCCTCCTGCTCAGATGGAGCCCCCAGGGGTCAGCAGGCTCCGTGCCCTGGCACTGGGCACCAGGCACTGGCCCCAGCCTCCTGCCCCCTTCCTTCAGCTCCTGCTGAGCATTGCTCAGCTGCCCTCTGGGGCTGCTCTTCTCCAGGCTCAGCAGCCCCAGGGCTCTCAGCCTTTGCTCCTCCCAGAGCTGCTCCAGGCCCCTCAGCAGCTTTGCAGCCTCCCTGGGACTCTCTCCAGGAGGTCCCTGGCTCTCCTGAGCTGGGGAGCCAGCACTGGACACCGTGCTGGGGGCAGTTCCTGGGTAGGTTCTTAGGGTTGAAATGAGAAGAGGTGGGGCTGGCAGGGAAGGCAGAGAGCTCCCAGTTTGTATCTGCCTGTCCCAGGGCCCAAGCAGGGCTTTGTAGCTCCAGAGACAAAGCAGGACTGGAGGGCATGGGCTACAGGAGAAGTGCTGCCAGTGTCTTAGAGGCTGGGTTGCAGAGCAGTGCCTCCTGCCCAGCATCCCAGTGCTGGAGGACTCCTGTTCCCTGAGCAGCCAGCCTGAGCTCAGCTGGAGGGCTTGTTCCCAGCAGGGCAAGGGGAAAACAACCGGTCAGAGCCCAGGGAAACAACCTTGGTCTCTGCAAAGCACGAGCAGGACAGCAGGAAGGAGAAGAGCTTCAAGGAGAGGGCAGAGGGGGCCATACCTCAGCTGGCTGCCCTGGCTGTCTGGCAGCAGCTGCCAGCAGTAGTGGACAGGCAGCTGGCTGCAGTTGGTCATCTCCAGGCTCTGCACAGCTCCAGTGCCGCTGAGGATGCAGCCAAAGTCCACAGCCGTGGTCTGGAAGCGCAGGTTGGGGAAGCAGACTTCTCCCCGCAGCAGGACCTGCTCCTGGTGAGGGTGCTCCAGGAACTGGATCCTCAGAGCCTGCTCCACGTGCCAGGAATGCAGACCCTCCTCATGAGCAGGGTTAAAGGTGATGCAGAGGGCAAGCTCCTGCCCTGCCTCCAGCTTCAAGGGCTGCAAGGAGATGAAGAGCATCCAGCACCCGTGGGATGCCGGCCCAAGGGCTCAGGGCGTGAGCCATGGCAGTGCCCAAGTGTGGCTCCCCCAGGGCCTGCCTGTGCCAGCCCCACACCACTGCTGGCCCAGCCCCCCTCAGGCCTCAGCAGAGGCACCAAAGCCCCACCCAGAGCAGCACCCTGGCACCAAGGCTCTTTGCCCTGTCCTCACAGCACTGCAGCCTGGCCCTGGCAGGGCGCAGGAGTGGTGCCCATGCCCACAGCACCACGTGTCTGGCACAGCCTGTGCCCAGCACCTGCCACTGACACAGGGGGCAGGCAGTGGCTGGAGGAGCATCCTCAGCCCTCTCACAGGCAGGGCTGCCCTTGCAGGGAGCAAGCTGCTCCTGAGGAGCAGGCAGACAGCTGAGGCTGGCTGCTGGGATGGCTTCCAGGAGGCAACTGGACTCGATGGCTTGCCCAGAAGGGGCTGGAGCCCTTCCCTGCATCTCTTAGAGCCAGGACTCTGAAAGGAAGCTGCAGCAAGGAGCAAAGCAAGCCACAGGACAAGAGGAAAGGGCCCCAAGTTGCACCAGGGGAGGTTCAGTTTGGCCATGAGGAACAAGCTCTTCCTCAAAGGGCTGTCAAGGCCTAGCCCAGGCTGCCCAGGGCAGTGGTGGAGTCCCCATCCCATGGCAAAGTCATGGGGATCTGGTGCTGAGGGCCATGCTTCAGTGGTGACCTGGCAGGGAGGAGTCCACAGTTGGCCTTCTGGAGCTGCAAGGTCTCTTCCCAGCCAAACCACCCCATGGCTCTCTTCCCAGTTCAGATGCTATCTTGTTCCCTCCAGCAGCTCATTTCCAAGCTGATTCAGCTCAGGCCAGCCCTCTGCTGCCTCCACAGAACCCAAGTCTCTCCTGGAGGCCCTCCCAAGAGCAGCACAGCAGCACAGCCCTCCCTCTTCACACTCCAGCAGCAGCAAGGCCCAGGGCTGCTCACCTGAGCATCTGCAGGCAGGGGCTGCTGCTCCTTGTCACAGATGGAGAAGGGCTGCCCTAAGGCCAGGACCATGCTGAGTGGCAGGGGGCAGATGTTCTTCAAGGAAAGAGGCTGGGCCAGGGGAGTGAGGACATCCCCTGCTTGCTGCAAGCACAGGAGAGAAGCATCAACCAACCTCAAGGGCCCCTTCTGATGCCTTTCCAACCCTTCAGCCCCCAGAGCTCACCACAGCTCCCCTGGACTCTTTGGCTTTGGGTCTGCCCTTCTGGAAGGGCTTTCCCCAAGCACAGCAGATGCTGCTGGTGGCTGCACACCACAGCACTGCCCAGGGGACAGGGAACAGCCTCCTGGGCCAGGCAGGGAACGGGAGCCCGAGAGGAGGCAGCTGCTGCCAAAAGCTCAAGCCCAGAAGGTGAGCCCAGAGCATCTGCCTCCAGTTGTGTGTCCTCTCTTGGGGACAGCAGCACAAGAGGAGTTCCAGTCACCTAGGCTGCACTCCTTGCAACCTTCCCAGCTCCAGGAGCCTCCTAAAAGCAGGGCTGCTGGGCAGGAGGCAGTGGAGAGCCTGCAGCAGCCTAAGGTTGCCTTTGACCAGGCACAGCCAGCCTCCAGGCACCTGCTGCCCCTGCTGCACTGACAAGCTGCTGAGGGGCAGCTGCCTGAGGAGCAAAGGCTGAGAGCCCTGGGGCTGCTGAACCTGGAGAAGAGCAGCCCCAGAGGGCAGCTGAGCAATGCTCAGCAGGAGCCAAAGGGACAAGGGGATGGGGCCAGACTCTTCTCAGTGCTGCTACACCAGCAAGGGCAGAGTCGAGCTGCTGAGGCTGCTCCCAGCCCCAGGGCAGCCAAGGAGGTCCTCAGTGCTAATGGCCAAAGCTTGGTCCTGCTGCAGTCATCAGCCAAAGCCCTGGGGACTCGGAGCAGCTCTCTCCCCTCCTGCTTGGAAGCCAAGCACAGGCAGCCCCCAGCCAGCAGCCAGGGCTTCAGTGCCAGGATGCCAGCCAGAGGCTCACCTTCTCCACGTGGAAGGAGATTGCTGTGGAGGACATCTGCAGGGCAGGAGCAACGAACTGGCAGCTGAGCTCCACCTGCAGGATCTGGCTCCTGGCCTGGCTGCCCACCGCGGCCTGGCACAGCAGCTGCTCCCTCACCGCCTGCAGGGAGAAGCCACATGGCACATGGGGGCTGCCAGCAGGGGGCCAGGAGACAGCCTGCAGCTGCCAGCCACGGCCCTGCCCCTGCCCTCCAGTGACGCTCAGTGCTCCCTCTTTGCCCCTCGCCCTCCACAGCCTGTGCTGCATCCCAGTTCCCCTGACCTCCAGTGGCCATCCTGCTGCAGCCAACAGCCACACAAAGCTCTGGGGAGGTCTGTGCTGCCTGGGACAATCCCAGGCTGGCTATTAGGAAGAAGTTCTTCCCAGAGAGAGAATTGGCCACTGGAACGTGCTGCCCAGGGGGGTGGTGGAGTCACTGCCCCTGCAGATCTGCAGGCAAAGCCTGGATGAGGCACTCAGTGCCAGGCTCTGGTTGACTGGATAGGGCTGGGGAATAGGTTGGACTGGATGATCCTGGGGGTCTCTTCCAAGCTGGGTGATTCTGTGACTGCAGGACAAGGCCCAGGGGAGGTGATCTGATGGGGAAGGCTCAGCCCTTGTGAGGGACCTCACCTGGGGAGTGCTGGAGAAGCCTTCCAGCATCACCTCCATCGTCTGGCCTGGCCTCAGCTCCATAAACTTGGGCCGAAGCTGAAACACAGGGCAGGCAACTGCGAGGCTCTGGGGGGGAGCTCTGGCCTCGGTGCTGCCGAGGGCAGGCAGGGAGCAGCCTCCTATGCTCCAGTAGAGGCGCTGGGAGCGGCGGCCTCGGTTGGTGACATGGAAGCTGTAGCAGCAGGGAGCCAGGCTGCAAGAGGAGCAGAGATGGCCAAGGTCAGCAGAGCTCAGCTGCTGCTGTCTGACCTCACTGCCGGCAGCGCAACCCCCTCTGAAACGCTGACCCGGCTCAAAGCGCAGCAGGAGCCAGCCCCTGCCTGGCCCTGAGCTTCTCCCCTCCCAGCAGCGGCTCTGGCTGCCCCCAGCCAGGAAGAGCTTCCCGCGGAGCTGTCCCGACGGGGCACGGCCAAGCGCAGCCACGGCTGCCCGAGAGCCCTTCCTGCTCGCCGCGGGCCCGGAGCGGCAGCGGCAGGCAGAGGCCAGAGGCTCCGCACAGAGCCGGCTCCGGGCTGGCCGGCGGCACCGAGCCGGCAGCAGAGCCGCTGGGCAGGGCCCCGGCCGCTCCCCGCTGCCGCTCAGCAGTGCCTCGGCCGCGTCTCAGATCGCTGTTCTGCCGCTGCTCCGCTCTGTTTGCGGCGGCAGGTCAAGAGAGGGGCTTGGGAAAGCCTTCCCCTTCCCCCCTTGCTTCTGCCCGGCCGCCGGCCGGCTGGGGCAGTGCTGCTGGAGCCTCCCCTCCGCCGCTGCCCGGCGGCTCCGCTTCTCCTCTGGCTGCGGACAAGGGGGAAGCTCAGCTCCTGCTTTCGCCTTGCCTCTGCGACTGCAGCCAGAGCACAGCCCGGGCTCAGGACGTGTCCTGCCTGCAGCTCCCGGCACAGCCTCTGGCACGGAGCACAAGTTCCCAGCCCGCACACTGCTGTGTGAGGAACCTGCCTCTGGAGCCTGCGCAAAGCCTGCGGGGTTTGGGGCTCCCCCGCGCCCCCTTCCTCTGCCTTTGCTGCGGGAAGGGGCTCAAGGGAGTCCATCTTGTGCCCGAAGCAGGACCTGCAGCTCCTGCTCTCCAGCTCCGAGCTGGAGGTCAGGTTTAGAGCTGCCCTTTCCCTTCCTCTGCCTAAATCGTTCAGCTGCCCCTGAGGGTGCCTTGGACGGGGACCCTTCCCAGCCGGGCCCGGGAGCCTGAACAAGCTGTAACAAAGCTGTGCTGGCCTCCTCTGGGGGCCTTTTGGCTGACTCAGGTTATCAATAGCATTAGCCATGGGCCTGCCACTGCCTGACGAGCCCGGTCCTCCCGAGCACACCCTCTCAGCTGCTGTGGGCAGGGCAGCAGCCCTCGGGCACTGCAGAAGGCTGCCCTGGCCGAGCCCCCGGCAGCAGCAGCAGCCGGGGGACACCTACCTGAAGCGAGCGCCCAGGCTGAGCCGCGGAGCCAAGGGCCTGTCGAGGACGATGGTGCTGCCGACGCCCAGGGCCCGCACGGGGACGCTGTAGCCACGGCTGTGCTCCACCAGCAGCCGCACCTCGGCCTGCAGCTGCTCCGTGTCGGCCAGGTTGGCTATGACGGACACGGACACCTGGCCCTCGGCGGGGATCACTCCTCGGCTGGGCTCGACCCTCCAGCACCGGCCTCTGCCAGACTGCAAGACAAGGCAGAGCCCGGCTGAGGCTGGAAACCAGGGCCCTCGGAGCGAGGCCGTGAGGGCAACAAAGCAGAAAGGCTTCCCCTGCCTGCAGCTGAGCCAGGGGGGCTGCAAACAGCACCTCTGCAGGAGCTTACACCCCCCTGTGCCACCCTCCTCCCACAGACTCTCCTCAGTACCCCCATGTCACAGGACCACAGGATCACCAAGGTTGGAGGAGACCTCTAAGACCATGGAGTCCAACCTGTCACCACAGACCTCATGGCTAGACCCTGGCACCAAGTGCCACATCCAGTCCCCACTGAACACCCCCAGGGATGGGGACTCCACCACCTCCCTGGGCAGCACATCCCAATGACCAATGACTCTCTCTGTGAAGAACTTTCTCCTCACCTCCAGCCTAAACTTCCCCAACCCAAAGGACACCTGTCCTCAAGAGAAGGTTGGTTCCTCCTCCAGTCTCCTTGGAGGACTTTTGCTCAGAGGCCTCTTGAAGCACTGAGAGGCTGCAAGAAGTTGACTTTTCTCCAGCCAGTCCCAGGGAGAGGATCAGAGAAGCACAGAATGGTTTGGGGTGGAAGGGACCTGCAGGATCTTCTAGTCCCAAGCCCCTGCCATGGGCAGGGACATCTCCAACTAGAGCAGGTTGCTCAAAACCCCATCCTCAGTTCAAAGCTGAGAGCCAGGATTGTTCAGCCTGGAGAGAAGGAGGCTGAGGGGAGACCTCCTGGCTCTCTACAGCTCCCTGAAAGGAGGCTGGAGCCAGGGGGGGGTTCAGCGTCTCCTCCCAGGCAACAGGGCAAGAGGAAATGGCCTCAAGTTGCATCCCAGGAGCTTTAGGTTGGGCATGAGGAACAATTTCTTCTTCTGGAGGGCTCTCAAGGCCTGGCCCAGGCTGCCCAAGGCAGGGGGGGAGTCCCCATCCCTGGAGGGATTTCAAAGCCTTGGAGCTGTGGTGCTGAGGGCCAGGGTGCAGTGCTGAGCTGGCAGTGCTGGGTTCAGGGGTGGACTGGAGGACCTGAAAGGTCTTTTCCAACCAAAGGCATTCTGTGATCTCAGAGCTCCAAAGCCATGACTCCCACAGCCAGGGAGCTTCCACAAAGGAAAGGGAGAGCTTGGCAACAGGAGCCAGGCTCACTGCTGCTCAAAGAGCTCCTCCAGCTCTGTTCTCCTGAGGGCTGCCCCAGCTGAGCCTGCCCCCAGAGCCAGGCTCCTCTGGCCACCTGGTGATGCCACACCTTGCTTGCTCTCTCAGGCAGCCAGCTGGGAAAGCTGCAGATGCAAAGCAAGCCCCAGGTGGCCACAGAGCAGCCATTTCCCTTGGCAGCCTCTCCAGATACTCACCACCTCTGCCTGGAAGGCTGCAGGGATGGGGCTCTGATTGCAGAGCTGCAGGCTCCGGGAGACATCCTGCAGCACCTGGATGCTGCCAAAGTTGATCTCTTTGGGCTGCACGGAGACAACTGGGCCCTCTCCAGTGCTCACCAAGTGGATTTCCTGCTCCAGCAAGCAGGGAGGGGAGAGAGAGAGAGAAAACCACACTAGGGAAAGCTGGCAAGGAGCAGGCAGCTCTGAGGCTGCTCCTGGACAGGAGAGAGCTCTGCCTGCTGGAAGTTTGCAGCGTTGCAAGCCTGAACCAGAAGGCCTGCAGCCAGTGTGGGCTCTGGAGGGACCCCAGCTGAAAGCCACAAGCTGCTGGTGTCAGGGGGAAAGAAACCAGCCTGCCCAGCCTGCTGTCCCACCAGCAGCTTTCCTTCCTGTGCCCTGTGCCTGCTTCCAGCCCTGCTGCTGCTCAGGCTTGCCCCAAACCATCCCTTGGCTGCAGAGCCTTCTCAGCTCATTCCTCAGCCAGCCTTTGCTTCAGCAGCACTCTGGGCTGGCCCTGGGTGCTCCTCCCCAGGAGCCCCACGGGAGCAGCAGCTGCTGCTGCTCTCCTCACAGCAGAGGAGCAGAGCCAGGGAGGCTGCTGGCTCATGACCCCATCTGCCCTGTCCCCAGTGCCCTGCTGTGGCACACTCTGGTCACCCCCCCAGAGGGCACCACCCTGCCTCTCCTCTCGCCGCCACCCGCTGCCAGGGGTCCCCCTGGCACAAGTTCCATCTGCCCTGCCAGCAGCCCTCTACCCTTCAGGCCCCAGCAAGCCCTGTGGCACAGAGCAGACTCACCAGGGGGTGTCCTGCACGCCCAAAGACAGCCACAGAGGCAGGAGTGTCCTGGCTCCCCAGCGCCTGGGCCACCAGGGTCAGGGGCACCTCCACGGCGCTGTGAGGCTGAATGATGCCACAGGGCACAGGGCTGGAGTACAGCACAGCAGCATCCTCCTGCTGCTCCTGGAAGGGGGAGGAGCACAGCATGGCATGGGCTGGCAGGGACCTTTCCAGCTCATCCAGTCCCAGCCCCTGCACTGAGCAGGGACATCTGCACCTGGAGCAGGCAGCTCAGAGCCCCCCCCAGCCCGGCCTGGCAGGAAGGCACAAAACAGGAAGCCTTGGACAGGCTCAGCATCCTGAGGGGCTCCCAAAGCTGCTGTACTCAGCCACAGCCACGTTTGGGCTGGCAGAGCAGCTTTTTACCAGCCTCTGAGCTCTCCTGCATGACAGCCCCCCAGAGCCCAGAGCACAAACTGCTTCCCAAAGGGCTGCCCAAGGCTGCTCTTCAGGAAGGTTCCCCTTGCCCTGCTCCCCAAGGGCACATTGGGGTCGGTTCCTGCTCTCAGCGCACTGGAAAGCATCCAGGTCTCTCCCAAAGCCCTTTTCTCCCAAGCACAGCCTGGCTGAGCCCTGGGGGCAGGAGGGGGGGGTGATGCCAACCTGAGGCAGCAGTGCATAGCAGCCTGGCAGGTCGCTGTCGTTCAGCAGGGTCAGCAGCTGCTGGGCAGGGAGCTGCAGGGAGCAGCGGCCGAAGCTCACCACGGGGTTGGGCACTCGCAGAGCGGGAGCCACACACCTGGGCAGAGAGAGGGCCAGAGGGGCTGGAGACACTGGCAGAGGAGAGGCTTCCTGACTCCTGACACGGCCTGGCAGGGAGCAGAACGCAGCTGCCTGGGGCAGAGAGGCTGCCAAGTGCCACCAGCAGCCTGGCCTGGCCCTGCGGCGCTGTGGCCAGCAGGAGCGGGGCAGGGATCGGCCCCCTGGGCTCAGCACTGCTGAGGCCTCACCTCACCTCCTGGCAGCAGCTTTGGGCTCCTCACTCCAAGAAGGGCACTGAGGGGCTGCAGTGGGTCCAGAGAAGGGCAGCAAAGCTGGGGAAGGGTCTGGAGGACAGGGCTGGGGAGGGGCAGCTGAGGGAGCTGGGGGTGTTGGGCCTAGAGAGGAGGAGGCAGAGCAGAGCCCTCCTGGCTCTCCACAAGTCCCTGCAAGGAGGCTGGAGCCAGCTGGGGTTGGGCTCTGCTCCCAAGGAGGAAGTGAGAGGACAAGAGAAATGGCTCCAAGCTGTGCCAGGGGAGGGGCAGTGCCAATCATTGACAGAATTGCTGTGCCCTTTAGGCAAGGGCTGAGGGCCAGGCCTGTCCATTCTGGGCAGATGCTCCTCAAGGTGGCTGCTTTCAAACCCTGCTCTTCCCATCTCTGGCTGGCCAGAGCCAGCTCCTGGAGCAGCCTTCTCCTGTGGAGCTGGAGCCAGCAGACCACATGGCAGGGGCTGGAGGCACCAGCAGAGCCAAAGGGCTGCAAGGAAAGTGCTGGTACCTGGCTGTGAGGGGCAGTGACAGCAGCTCCTGGCCCACACCATCCACATCTACCACCAGTGCCAGACTGTAGGTGCCCAGGGTGTTGGAGCACAGGGTGACCTGGGGGGAGAGCAAAGCACCAAACACTTCCCACAGCTGCTCTCCTGCCATTCCCATGCCATGGGAAGCAGAGGGAGGCCTTTGCCCTAGGTCTGCTGCTCCATGTGCAGAGCACAGGCCCTGGGAGCACCACAAGGCTGCTGGCAAGAGCTGCTTGGAGAAATGTCCTTGGCAGTTGCCAGGCCATGTGTGAGACGAATGCAGGCACCAGCAGAGCCATCTTGTGCTCAGCACTGCCTGGCAGCTAAGGGACCAGGCTCTGATCTCCACTCAACAGCAGAAATGCAGGGGGGAGCTGCTGACTCCAGCAGAACCACTCCAGCTCTGCAGTGGGAAGCTGGGGCAGAAGCTGGGCCCAGCAGAACCTGCTCAGCTCACAGAGCTTTTGCAGCCCCACTGAGATGCCTGCAGTGAATCCAAGTGTGGGGCAGGAGCTGCAGCTTCTGCCTGCAGAATCCAAAGGCTGCTCCTTCAGGAAGGTCCCAGAGCAGCACAGCTAAGCAGAGCCCAGCCCTGCTGCAGGGCTCTGCCTGGCCTCACACTGGCAGCCAGCAGCACTGCAGCCCTCTCCCAGAGCAGGGAAGCCTCAGCCCCAGCTGCCGAAGCCCCCCCGGCCCCACCGCTCCCTACCTGGATGTCCACGAAGCTCCTGGCACAGAGGGTGCCTCTGCAAGGGCTGATGGTGAACTCACAGGGCCTGAGGAGCCCGCTGGCTGCCCTCCTCCAGGAGGGCAGAGAGTTGTCCAGCACCTGGGCAGCGCTGGGCACGCTGGGCTCTGCCGTGCCGTCCCCGGGCAGGCGGAGGGCGAAGGCCAGGGGCAGCGGGGAGGCGTTGGTGAGGCGACAGAACAGGCTGTGAGGGAAGCCTAGGGGAGAGGACACAGCTCTGCACCTCTGCACACAGCTCCTCTGCCTCCTGCTGCCAGTAGCCTGGCATGCTCAGACTGCACTGGGCCTCGGGCTCGCCCTGCTCTGAGCTGCAGCTGCTGGGGAAGCCAAGCAGCTCTGTGCTGGCACTGCTGGGGGACAGCTCATTGCCCGTGAGGCAGCCAGGGGCCCTCGTGGCCAGGAGGGCCGAGGGTCTCCTGGGGTGCAGTCAGGAGAGTGTGGCCAGCAGGGCATGGGGGAAGCCTTCAGCTGCCAAGGCCTCACCCATGCCATCAGCTGATGAGGACACTTCTCCTCTGGGATCCCCTGGCTCTGCCTGCTGGCATCCCTCTTGCTTTGTCTATTCACCAGGAAACCAAGAGGCAGAGCAGGGATGGAGGGAGGGGAGGATGCAGCTCAGCAAAGGCCAGCAGCTCTCTCAGAAGTCCACCAGCAGGATGAAAGCAGAGAGGGATCCTGGCCAGGCTGATCCTGGCTCTTCAGTCAGCCCAGAACTGGCTTCCCAGACACACCTGAGATCCCCTCAGGACAAAGCCTTCTGTGAGACTGAACTGCAGCACCAGAATCTGCATCTCAGGCAGCAGAGCTGGGCTGCTGCTGGGCAAGGAGAAGGAGCCCAGGGCTCTGAGCACAGCAGGGCCTGAGGCAGAGCTGTTTCTGGGCCACACTGCCTGGCAGGTGGAAACCAGTGGCCCTCCCAGCACCAATGAATAGCTGACACGACAGCTCAGGGGGGTGGGGGTGGAAATGGTGCCCAGGCCTGACAACAACACTGAGCCCCAGCAGGCACAGGCCAGTCCACAGCTTCAACTCCCTTCTCCTGCAATCCCAGCCCCTGGGCCCTGCTGGGGCTGTCACAGCCACCCTGCTGCCAAGGACTGGCAGCCTGGGGCTGATCAGACCGTGAGGGACACCACAAGACACCGGCTGCTAGTGCCTCGGGCCGCTTGGATCTCATGATGGCCAAACACTGCCTGAGCAACCTGCAGCCCTGCTTTAGCCTCCTGAAGGCTGCTCTGGAGGGCCAGCAGTGCTGGAGGCTCTGAGGCTCCACTCTGGGGCTGCAGAGCCCTCAGGCTGTGCTCCAAGGCCAGGCCACACTCACCATAGGAGACGTCCCCGAAGCGCAGGCAAGGGACATCGAAGTGCAGAGAAGGTGCAGAGACACAGCCCCTGTGGGGACACAGCAGAGGAGGCCTTGGCTTGGCTGCAGAGCCCTGCAGAGCCTGCAGCCTGCACTGCTGCTGGCATGCAGCAGAGCTGCTCTCACAGCACAAGGGGCTTCAAGCAGCCTCTCACCTGACAGTCAGGGTCAGAGGCTCAGGGCATCCTTCCACACGGAAGCTGAACTCTTCTCTGAAGTGCCCCAGGACAGTGGGACAGCAGCAGACCTGGACAACCTGGAACCCACCTGGCAAAACCAGGCCCTGACAGGGGGAGAAGCTGAAGCAGGAGCCCAGAGCTGTAGCTGGAGGGACCAGGCTGAAGGAGGCATCGATGGCTCCTTTGTTGTGCAGAGTCACCTGCAAGACATCCAATGGAAACAGCTGAGGAGCCTTCCTCCCTCCCTCCCTCCCTCCCAGGAGGCTGATGTGTGTCCTGATCAAACCCCTCACAGCTGGCAGAGGCAGAAGATGCTGCCTGCTGCTGCTTGGCAGACACCAAAGGAGAGTTCTGCCTGTGGGGGTTTCATGCAAAGCAGCCAGAACTTGAGAGAATGAATCCTAGAATGGGTTGGGCTGGAAGGGACCTTCAAGAGCATCCAGTTCCAGCCCCCTGCCATGGGCAGGGACCCCTCCCACCAGCCCAGGCTGCTCAAGGCCTCATCCAGCCTGGCCTTGAACCCCTCCAGGGAGGGGGCACCCATGGCCTCCCTGGGCAGCCTGTGCCAGTGTCTCCCCCCCACACTGCAAAGAATTTCTTCCTTCTCTCCAGGGCCAGTCTGCCCTCCCCACGCTTCACCCCATTCCCTCTCATCCTGGCACTCCCAGCCCTTGTCCAAAGTCCCTCCCCAGCTACTGGAGGGCTGCTCTAAGGTCTCCCTGCAGCCTTCTCTTCTCCAGGCTGAGCAGCCCCAACTCTCCCAGCCTGTCCCCACAGTGGGACTTCACCCCCAACCCTGCCAGCCCCTGCTGCTCACCTCAGAGCTGTTGGTGGAGCCAACCAACAGCTGCCCAAGGTCCAGCTGGTCAATGCTGAAGCAGAGCCAGGGCCCTCGGCCTTCCCCTTGGATGTGCAGAGGCAGCCTGGCCTCACAGCCTGGGGAGAGAGTTCCATTGGAGGACTCCTTGAGGGGGGCAGGGACCTGCCAAGGTCAGCCAGCCCAAGCCCCCTGCCCTCAGCAGGAGCAGCTGCAGGTAGAGCAGGTGGCTCTGAGCCCCCAGCACCCTGAGATGGAGTGGCTCCAGGCAGGGGAAACCTGACCCTCCCGGGGCGGTTTGGGCCAGGGGCTCAGCAGCCTCAGGGTCAAACATTCTGGGGGCATGAGGAGGTCAGCCAAGGGGCTTGGAGGCAGCAAGGACTCCCCACTTAAACCTCCTGGGGCTCCTCTTTCAGGGACCTTGCCCCTGGGACAGATTCCACCCTGAGAGCACAGGGGAGCAGCTGCTTTGCAGTGCTCCTCTTGCAAACCCCCAGGAGAGGAAGGCCCAGCAGGGCCTTTCAGGAGCAGGCTCCTCTCTGCCAACACAGAGCAGCTGCCCAGCTCTGCCTCCCAGAGCCCCAGAGCAGCTCTCCTACTGCTCTGCAATGCAAAACCTCTCCTGGAGATGCAGCCCTGCTGCCAGGAGATGGAATCTCCCTCAGCAGAGCAGAAAGCCCAGAGGCAGCAGCTCAGCACTGGCAACTTTTTCAAGCAAGCCTTCCCTTGCCCAGCTCTGACAAGTGCAGCTGGGGCAGGCAGGCATTTTGGGAACACGAGGCCTGGGCTGGCACTGGCCAAGGGAACCAGGCCCAGTTGCTGGGCAAGTCCAAAGCTGATCCCTGGCATCGCTGTCCCTTGGCTTGGGGCAGGAAGGAAAGCAACAAAGCAGCAGGGTTGGTGCTTTCAGCAGCCTCCAGGAATGGGAGCTGGGCTGCTGCACCTCCAGGGGCTCTGGAGGGGAGGCAAACCATCAGGTCCCCTGGAGGAAGCCTGCAGCAAGCTCCCACCCTTGAGACACAGCCTGAGCAGCACCCTGCAGAGATGGAGAGGAAGCACAAGGAAGCCTGAAGCTGGCTGCAAGCACTCCCTGCCCTGGGCTAGCACTGCAAAGCCACCACCTCTGGCAGGGCAGAGCTGGTGCCAGGGATGGCTGCTGCCACCAACAGCCTGACCACACTGCAGGGAGACAGCACCAGCACAGAGCTCATCCAGCAGGCTGCTGGGGCTCAGCTTTCCAGGGAGAGCCTTCTCCTGCTGAGCAGAGCAAGCCCTGAGCAATGCCAGCCAGGGGAAGCACAGCCTCAGAGCTGCCAGGGGACAATGCCCAGGCAGGGAGAAGCAGCTGCTGGCCAGAGATGGTCCTTGGGAGGGCACCCTGCACTCAGGGGCAGGAGATGCAGGGGCTGGGAGCGCTCTGGAACTCAGCTCCTACCACCTCAGGAGCCCCAGGCTGCCTCCAGGCAATGAGGACTCCTCTTGGAGGGAAAAGGGCTGGAGGGGCTTAGGGGACACTGAAGCTGCTGAGTTCTGGAGCTCCTCAGCCTTCACAGACTCCTCCCAGCAGGGCAAGCCCACGGCAGGAAACCTGAGCCCTTCCCTGCCTCCCCTGGGATCTGTGATCCAGAGGCAGTGTCCTGAGCCCTGGCCCTGGGCAGGAGAGCAGCTGGGAGCCCCAGGGACAGCAGGCACGTGTCCTGTGGGCCACTGAGCCTTCCGAGCAGCTCGAGCAGGAGCCAGGGGGCTGCAGCCTGGGGCAGAGAGCAGCAGGAAGAAGCTGTACCTGAGATGTCACAGTAGAGCCTTGCTTCATAGACTCTGGCTGCCTGGGGCCTAAAGGTCACCTGGATCTCAGCTGAGCAGTGTGGCCACACCTCTCCCTCCTAGAAGAGAGGATGGCAGCAAACCATTGATCTCCAAACCCTCCAGCCCAGCTCTGCAGCCACAGCCCTGCAGCCTTTCTTCAGAGCCCCAGGGGAGAGCGAGGAGCAAACCCCACAGGTGCTGGGGTGGGGGAGGAGAGACAGACACAGGCAGAGCTCTGCCAGGGAACCTGCTCCAGAGGGGAGGGAGGCCTGGGAAACCAAGAGCCTGAAAGGCTGGACAAGGCAGAAGGGGAGAGAGCCATGGAGCAGCCCACTTCTAGCCAGTCCCAGAGCACAGTGTGGAACAGCCACAGAGCCAGTGAGGAAAGGTTTCCACTCACAGGGCTTGAGGCCAGGCTACGCCTGGTGTCCCTCCATCGTTCCCTGGAGCACCAGGACCCTGCACTGGGGGCAGCCAGACTCCTGCCCCTCACCTGCCTGCCCCTCACCAGCTCAGGAGCAGGTTCAGCTGGGTGTGGAGAGGCAGTGCAGCTGGCACCAAGCGGGAGCCCTGGCACACACTCCCAGAGCAGCTCTAACACACCGCAGGATGCTCCCAGTGCTGCCCAGCTCCCTCGCTCCTTGCAGCAGAGCTCAGCTGCCAGCAGGCTCTCGGCCTCTGCCGGCAGCCTGCAGCTCCCAAAGGCTTTCGGCAGCGAGCTGCGCCCCCTCCAGCCCTGAGCTCTTCTCTCGGGGCACGGCGAGCCGGGGGCAGGCTCTGCCAAGGGACCTCCCCCAGGCGGGAGGCGGAATGGGGGCTCTGGGCTCTGCCTTACCAGCGGCTCGATGGTGAAGATCTGGGAGCGCAGCGGGGCCTCTCCTTGCGCCTTCGCCCTCTGCTGCTGGAAGAGGTGGGAGAGCCGGGAACGGCGTCCTTGGAGAGCAGGCTGCTTCCTGGGCTCCTCGGGGGGATGTGGCTTGAAGTGCCCCTGCAGCCTGCAGCCCAGAGCCCAGCAGGCAAGGGCATCAGCAGCAGCCCTGCAGAGGCTCTGGCAGAAGCGCTCGGGGAGGCACAGCAAGGGGCTGCCCCCGAGCCCCCGGCTCCCAGCCCCAGCCCACCGCCCCTGCCTCTTCCCTGGCCACTTGCACTCCGTGCCTGCAAGCTCTGAAGGGCTCTGTGAAAGGCAGCAGCCCCCCGAGAGCCTTCCTGGCTCACTGCCACAGCTGATGGAGGCTCCAGCAGCAGCCCCGAGTGGCTTTTCCTCCCCTGGAGCTGCCCAGGGCTGCTCCTTGCACAGCCTGAGCTTGCACAGCAGCCACACACTGGGCAAGGGCAAGCAGAGAGCAGGGGGACCCCGGGGCTGGCCCAGCCCCGCTGAACCTGACTTGCTCAGAAGCCCCTGCAGGGCACTCCAGCTGAAGGCACTTTCCTCACCAGCTGTGGCTGCAGACTAACTCGAGATCCCTCCATGCCCCCGGGGCTGGAAGGACACCCAAGGCTTCCCCAGCTGCCCCAGGCTTTGAAGTGTGGCTTCCAGCTCAGCCCCTGGGCTCCAGGTGTTCCTCTGCTGCCTGATGTGGCAATTTCCAAGCTTCACCACAGGCAGCCTTTGCAGACCCTGCCCCATCTCCCACCACCACAAAGACCCAGGTGCTGGAACCCAAGGGGACTTCTGAGTCCTGCCTTGCTCCACCCTCCCTGCAGAGCCCTGCACCTCCCAACTCTGCTCAGCCTCTAAGGAAGGGTGGAAACAGCTCCTGGTGCTGGGAACTGGGACAGCAGGAGGCAGTTCATGGCCTGCAGCAGGATGGCCTCAACCTTCTGGGGCCCTGAAGCACTCTGCCCTGCACAGGGCTGGGAAAGGAGCCTGCCAGCTTGAGCCAGCTGCAGCAGGAGAAGCTGCAGTGAGGAGCAGCAGAGTTGTGCTGCCTGCAGCTGTGCTCAGTGCTGCTCCTCAGTGCAGCCCAGCACTGAGCCTTGCCTCAGCCTCCTGGCCCCTCTGGAGCCCAGAGATCTCTGGACCTCAGGGCTTTGTGGCCCCCACAAAGGCAGTTAGCTCTGTGGGGAAATCCAGGCCCTGCAGTTCCTCCCCAAGACACCATCCTCAGCTGGAGTGTGGATGCAGCTGGGGAGGGAAGTGCTGAGCTCCAGCACCCCAAAGCCCAGGGATCCAGGCCTCGGTGCTGTGGGGGCTTTCCTGGCCTCAACCACTGCAAAGCACCGAGAGCCCTGGAGGCCACACTTGAGTGTCAGCCTTGGACAGGGCTCTTCCTGCAGTGCAGCTTTCCAACCAACCTCTGCTGCTGCTCCTCCTCCTCCTGACTAGCAGCAGCCTTCCACTGGAAGCGAGCGCTGACATCGCTGCCGTTGTGGATGAGCAGGGTGCTGCGGGTGCTCAGCGACAGGTAGGTCTTCTCCATGGTCAAGGAGCTCCTGTCCAGCCTGATGTTCACATCCACAGCTGTGCCACTGAGGCTGCTGTGAATGTCTTCTCCTGGAAGAAGGCAGAGGGGAGTCTTTGCTCATCTCACTTGCAAGCTACAGGAGCATTTGGATCCTTTCTAGGAGCTCCAGACAGCTGCAGTGCTCCCTGCAGGGCTGCGGCACCACAGCAGCACCCAGAGAGCACATCAGGCTGCCCAGGAGCCCAGGGCAGCAACAGGGACGAAGCAAAGCTCTGCTGCAGGCAGAGGAAACACACCCCGAGGGCACCTGTGAGCAAGGCTCTGCCTCAGCATCAGCTCTGCTGAGCCAAGGCTGTGGGCAGCATTTGGAGGTCACACCTTGGCTCCCACTTACTCCTCAAGGGACTGCTGAGGCTGACACTTCTCCTGGGGCCTGAGCTGGGCTTCTCCTACCCCAGGATACATCTGACACCTCTCCAAGGAGGCACTGAGCACTTCCTGCCCAAGCCCAAGAGCCTTTTAGTCCTGAAGCTGTGAGGTGTGGGATGGAGATGGGGAGAGGACAGTGCAGCAGAAGGGTCTGAGGCCAGCCCAGGGAGAAGCAGAGCAGGGGACAGAGGAGTGCCAGAGGCCCTGGGCACCACAGAGTCTGGCAGAGCCCTGCCCTCCTCCCATCACCCCTCAGGCACAGCACTGGCTGGGGACCAAAGCTCAGCCTCTGCAGGGGGAGCCAGGGACACAGAGTGCAGGCAGGCAGTGGCCAGCACTGACCTGAGTCACAGTGCAGGGTCAGGACCCCGCGGTGCTCCCCGGTCCGCAGCGGCAGGAACTCCACAGTCACCTGCACGGCGTCCCTGGCCCCCAGAGCTCCCAGGCAGGGCTCAGCAGAGAATGGGCTGCAAGAGAGAGACAGCAGGGCTGCTGCAGGGAGCCTGCAAGAGCTCTTTCAGCTCAAGGCCAACCATGCTGCCATTGCTAGGTCACCCCCAAACCATGGCCCTCAGCACCGCACCAACCCCCCCAGGGGTGGGGACTCCACCACTGCCCTGGGCAGCCTGGACCAGGCCTTGACAGCCCCCAAGGGGAAGAAATGGTTCCTCATGTCCCAGCCCAAACCTTTCCTGACACAACTGAGGTCATTTCCTCGTGGTCCATCACTTGTTCCTTGGCAGCAGAGACCAAGCCCTGCCTGGCTCCAGCCTCCTGTCAGGGAGTTGAAGCATCACAGAAGATCTGCCCTCAGCCTCCTCCAGGCTAAATCAACCCCAGATCCCTTAGCTGCTCCTCACAAGACTTTTGCTCTAGACCCTTCACCAGCTCTTTTGTCCTTCCTGGACCCACCCCAGCACCTCAATGTCCTCCCTGTGGTGAGGGGGCCAAAAGTCATTGCAGTACTCAGGCTGTGAATCCAGAATCCAGTGCAGGGTACACTTCCCTGCTCCTGTTGGCCACACCATGGCTGACCCAGGCCAGGATGCTGTTGGCCTGCTCAGCCACCTGGGCACAGGCTGGCTCAGCTTCAGCCTGTTGCCCAGCACCCCAGGTCTTTGCTGGGCATCTTTCCAGCCACTCTTCCCCCAGACTGGAGTGTGGCAGGGGCTTGCTGTGACCCAGGTCCTGGACCTGCCACTTGGCCTTGATGAACCTCATGCCATTGGCTTGGCCTTTGATCCAGCCTGGCCAGGTGCCTCTGTAGGTTAACAAGCAGCTCAGCACTGCTGCCCAGCTTGGGCCTGTCTGCCAACTGACTGAGGCAGCCTCAATGTCCTCACCCAGGGCACTGACAGAATGTTCAGGAGAACTGGCCCCAGCACTGAGCCTTGGGGAACACCACTGGGGACCAGACACCAAGTGGAGTTAGCTCCATTCACTGCAGACAGCAGAAGGAAACCCAACCCCCCGGGATCAGAAAGAGAGCTCCTGGCTCAGTGCTGAGGAGGTTCAGCCCTCAGAAGGGCCCAGAGTAGAAAGTGACATCAGGTGCCCCCCACACTGCATCCAGCTCCCTGCAGTGAGGCTGCAGAGCCCAGCTGCTGGCAATGCCACCAGAGCAGGGCTGCTGGGGAGCACAGGGGTGGAAGAGCTGCTGGCACTCAGAGCTTCCCCCTGGCTTCCTGCCACCCAGCAACCTCCCCTCGAGAGCTGCAAATGGCAAGGCACCTCCTGGGCCAGGAGATCCCAGCCTAGGAAGCAGCCAGGGCCTGGCCTGAAGAGCAGAGCAGGATGCTGAGCTCCTCACCTCTGAGTGCTGAGGCTGTAGCGAGCCTCCCGCTGGCCCAGGTTGCGCAGCAGCAGAGTCCTCTGGGTGCTGTGCCTGACCGGGCAGAGGGAGAAGCTCAGCTGCTGGGGGAAGTCCAGCAGGGCCTGGGCACCCACAGCCCGGATGGGCACAGGGAACTGCTCCCTCTGGGTGACACACAGCAGCTGGTGGCAGTAGTCCTGCGGGGAAAGGAAGAGCCTCAGCAGGCTGCAGGCAGTGCCGGCCCCAGGGCAGAAGGGAAGCTGCTGGGCTCTGGCTGGCTGCCAGCTGCAGCAGCTTAAAGAACTCTTCCAACCCAACCCAACCAATTCCATGCTTCTGGAAGCACCCCATGCTCTGTGCTGAGCCTTGTGAGGGAACCCCCCAGCCCCATTTTGCAGGGGAACACAGGCATGGCTTGGAGCAGCTACAGAAACAAGGAGCTCTGTGTGCCCAGCACCCACAGCATGGCTGGGAGGGTGCTGCAGCACTGGGCCAAGCTGCCCAGAGAGCTTCACAGAGCCACAGAGCAGTGGGGCTTGGAAGGCTCCTCTGGAGATCATCCAGTCCACCCCCCTGCTAATGAGGCTGTGCCTCTGTTGTGGGGTCTCCTCCTCTGGAGAGCTTCCTGACCCTCCTGGCCATTGCCATCCTGGGCAAGCTGCTGTGGCTGTCCCTGCTCCAGCAGGGGGGTTGGGCTGGGTGAGCTCCAGAGCTGCCTCCCAGCCCCCACCATTCCATGACTCTGATAAGCAGCAGGCAGGAAAAATGATGGCTCCAGAGCTCAGCTTCTGTTGCCTGCCTGCTGTGGCCAGCAGGACACACAGAAGGTGAAAGCAGTCTGCCCAGGTGCTGCTCCACACTCTGCTCAGGCCCACTTTGGGTCCTCCAAACCACAGTTCCCTCTTGAACAGACTTTTGCCTTCAGCCATGGAGTAAAGCCATGAGGAGGCAGCAGTGGGCATACCCTAGAAACCAGCCCCTTGAGAGGCTGCCCCCAGGCCTCACCCTGAAGCCCAGGAAGGTCACAGGAGGAGTCCCAGCAAGGAGAAACAGCCCTGCAGCCCCCAAGCGCCTCCTGCCCAGGAGAGCAGCATCTCCAGCATGGGAAAGGCTTCCTCCCAGTCTGAGACCCAGGGCAACCCTCCTGAAAGCAGGACAGCTCCTCAAAGCCCAGCCCAGATGCCCTGCTCTGCAGCCAGCCCTGCAGCTGCCCCTTCCACTGAAGGCAGCAACCTCTTGAGACCTGCAGCCTCACCTTGTGCTCCTCGGGGGTGAAAAGGATGCGGTAGGTAGAGGCCATGCCAGGTGCTACCTTCTGGCTCACACCCTTGGGGCCAAGCAACTTGAAGTAAGGAGAGGGCTCCATGGTGACCTTCACCCACTGAGGAACCTGCAGGGGAGACACAACTGGCATTTTGCTACCTGTGGCACTGTGGGAAGAAGCCTGGCCATGGCCAGCTGCATCCTTCCTTCCTCTCCTCCCTCCTGCCTCTTCCCACCAGCTTGCTCTGGGCACCTGCCTCACTCCAGCAAATGTTTCCCCAGCTGAAGTTCAGGGAGTCTCAAAGGTTCCCCTCCCACAGGAACAGAACTGCTGACATTTGGCAGCATTCCCCTGCTCCACTTCTTTGGGGAACCTCAGCAGCACCACCAATTCTTTCCCAGCACGGGTGGAGCCCTTCTGGAGGACATGGCTCTGGAGGTGCTGTGGTGTTCCAAAGGGAAAGCAGAGCTCCAGAGAAGCCCCAGCAGGGCTGAATGAAGCTTAGCAGGACCCCAGGTGGCAGCTAAAGGCCTCCCCTTGCTGCTGCTCCAGCAGTCTGTTCCACTGCTCTTCCCAAACACCTCTGTGGAGCTTGGGTGCCACTCCCTAGGCCTTGTCCCAGCATCAGGTGGAGAAGACAAGCCCTGAGCTCTGCCAGTGAACTGTAGGAGCAGCTAAGCAGGCTGTGAGAGGTGGAGATGCCCTCCCCAAAGCCAAGACCAAGCAAGGAGCCACCAGGCTGTGGTGCACACCTGAGCTGGAGCATGAGAAGGAAGAACAGCTGGAGAGCCCCCCACACTCTCAGCAAGCCAGGGCTTTCAGTGGCAAGGAGGCTGTCTAGGAAAGCTCCTCTGGGTGAGGTGCCAGCAGCAGCTGGCAGTGTCAGACAGCATGCCCAGAGTGGGCAGGTTCCTGCCACCCCCCAGCACTTACCCTGCCCTTGTTGCGCAGAACCAGCGTCTCTTCGTAGGCCTGGTGGGGGAGGCAGTTCTGAAAGACCACCTCTGATGGGAGAGGCTCAAAGCAGCTCTGCTCCAGGGCAGCTGGCAGCTGGGGGTGCACAGAGAGCAGGCAGAGGTTCAGCTGCTGGCAGCAGGACTCCTCAGCCAGAAGCCTGCCCTGCTCTCCAGCCAAGCCCAGCCTCGTGGCGAGTGCCTCTGCCCAGCTCAGCCTGGGCAAGCAGAAGCTCTCCCACCTGGCTGCTGGGTGGCTCAAGAGGATCTGGGCTGTGCTGAGCAGGCTCAGGCTAAGCAGCTCTTGTGGTGTCTCTGCAGGTTCCCTCTCCAAAACACAGGGCAAAGGCCTGTGCTGCTGTGGTCACACAGCACCAGAGCACTCCCTGGCAGTGCTGGCAGCACTCCTGGGGCAGCTGAGGGCCAGCAATGGACAGGAGGCTCCAGGGGAAACACTCTGGGGCTGATCTTTGCTCTGAGGCAGAGAGGCCGAGGCCCACGCAGCCCCAAACAGCTTTTCCAGTCTCAAGCCTGGAAGCTGCTGAGGAGAGAACAGCACCAGAGGAGGTCAGGCAGGGCAAGGAGAGCTGAGTGTGGCAAGGTTCAGCTCCTTTCTCTGCAGCACTGGGCAGCTGGAGGAGGACTGGACTTGGCAGCTCCTGCTGCCAGGAGCTTTCAGGGGCTCTTTGATCCTGCTCTGGTGCTGCTGCTTTTGTTCAACTCCACTGCAGCAGCAGCCTGGCAATGCACACAAGCAGCAAATGCTGGCAGAGCAGAGGCCCTGCTGGGAGAGAATTCCTCCCTGCTTTGCCTCCCCTCTCCCAGCTGTGCTGCTCCCACCCCACAGACCCAGGCAGCTCTCCTGCTTCTCCACACAAGCCGTGGCCAGGCCGAAGCCAGCAGCTGCAGCGTGCTGCCAGGTCCCTGTGTGCCCAGCTGAGGGCTTCCCGACCTCCTGGGCTGGCCAGGGCAACCCTCAAGCAGCATGGCACAGGTCTGCTGCTGGCAGTTCCTGCTCAGCAGCCTCCCTCCCCGCTCTGCCCTCGGGGCTGTGTGCTCTGGCCAGCAGCTCTGGCAGCAAAGCAGCTTGAGGCACCCCTGCAGCAAACACCGAGCCAGGCAAGGCACAGCCACGGGCTGAGGCCCCTCTGCAGCTGGCAGGAGCCTGCAGCCTGCAAACCCAGCCCCCTGGGAGGGCCCCAACCTGCTGCTCCACCCCAAAGCACCGCTGCAGCTGAGTGTGCTCAGTCCTCAGCACCTCCTGCAGGCCTTCAGCCCTCCCAGGCCAGGGCTGCCCCCAGGGAAGGAGTCCCAGCCCCAGGCGTTTGGCAGCGACCACCCCAAGCAGCAGCTGCCTGTGCCAGCAGGAGGATGGCAAATGGCAAGCTCCTGCCCTTGGCTCCTGCCCCAGCCTTCCCCCTGCATGGGGCTTGAGTGCCAGGGGCTCAGCTCCAGGAAGCCCCACCAGCTGCAGCAGAGCTTCTCCAGCACAGCTCAGGACTTGAGCATCTCACCAGGGAGCAATGCCTGAGCCTTCTCCTGGCAGGAGGAGCTCAGCACTGCCAGCAGCTGCACAGCACAACAGGAACTGGCCAGCCAGCCCTAGAGAGAAGCTGGAGGCAGGCCTGCCACGAGCAGGCTCCTCTCCAAGTGCCTCATCCAACAGCAAGGAAAAGGGCAGGAAAAGTTTACCTCTGGACAGGAGGCCTCACTGGAGTCTGCAGGCTGGGGAACCAGGGGCAGGGTCCTGGCCTCAGGCTTGCCCCTCCTGGCAACAGGGGGCAGCTTCCCCTCCTGGCTGCTGCCCCTCTGGGTGGAGACTGGGGGCAGCCACATCTTCTGAATGTTGCCCAGCCTGTGCTTGAGGTGGGGCAGCCTCCTCTCCTCAGCCTTGCCTCCCCTCTGGATGATCCGGGGCAGGCTCCCCTCCTGAGTGCCACCCAGGCTCTCCATGACCTCAGGCATCTCCTGCAGGAAGGAGGAGGGAGTCAGCTGAAACACACACCACCAGCACAAGCCACAGCAAGCCCTCTGCTCCTCTTGTCCAGGTGTCCCTGAGGAGTAATTTGTGGTCAGAGCTACCAGGCCAGTCCTGAAGCCTCCTGAGGGACCTGCTGCAGTGTTTCACATCCGAGCATTCATGAGGCAGAGCAGAAGAGACCAGCTCCAGCCAAGGGGCTCTGTCCCATGAGCTTCTGCCTGATTTGCTGGGGCATGCCTGGGCAGTGCTGCTCTCTGGGCATTTTTTCCCTCTGTAGTGCTGCTGGACAGAGCCAGGGAGCTCTGAAGAGAGCAGGGCAAGGGTGCTCAGAACTGCCCCAGCTCTGCCCTTGCCCCAGGCTCCCCAGCCTGCCCTGTGGAGATGGCACTGCTGGGGGAGGCAGAGGAGGGCAGAAAAGCAGCCCTGTGGCAGGACTGAGGTGCAGAGGAATGCCTCCAAGCCTGAGTTCTCCTTCATTCTCTGTGTCCTGGCCTCACAGAGCCCTCCACAGAGACATCTCCTTGAGAGACCTTCAGCACCAGGGCAGCTGCGGTCGGGTGAGCTCCAGTCAGCAAAGGGCACATGTATGGAGAGGAAGGAAGACTTGCCCTGACTGCACTGTTTGCAGGGCTGGATCTGTGCTCCATGGAGGCTATCCCAGCACGGTGGGGGTTGGAAGGGACCTCTGGGGATCAGCCAGTCCAACCCTCTTGCAAACACAGGGCCACCGGGAGCAGCTTGCCCAGGATCACATCTAGGTGGGTTTGGAATGTCTGGAACCTCTCTGGGCAGCCTGCCCCGGGGCTCCTTCTTGACACAGCAGCTACTTACAGTTGCAGGCTGCTTTGCCTCCCTGGCTGGCTTCAGGTGCCCAGGTGCTGCCACTGTGCCCTGGAGCCCCTCAGGCATTTTGGAGGGCCTCCTGGAGCGATGGTTCCGCTCAGCAGCCATGGCTCAGCTCACCTGCAAGGAGCAGCAACAGAGCTTTGCAAAGCCAGAACCCCACTCACAGCAAACCCAAAGGCTCCACAGTGTCTCCAGGCTGGGGCATCCTTCCCAAGGGGACAGCACCTGGGCTGCCCTGCTGCTGTTTCTGACTGGGGGAGCACAGAGCTCCATGCCCTGGGCAAGAGCCAGAGCTGCTCACCAGAGTTTCTCAGGGCTGCTCTGCTTGGCTTCAGGGACAGAAATGATCCAGCAAAGATGACTCCTTCCAGACACACAATGACCACAGTGCCCAGGAGCATTGCTCCATGGAGAATGAGGGCCCTGCTCTTCACTCCCTGACACCCAAACTCAAGGCTCCCTACAGGCACTCCAGAGGCTGCAGCAGCAGAAGTAAAAGCAGGAAAGCACTCAAGGAAGAAGCTCAGCAAGAAAGGCTGCAGGGCTGAAAGCAGGGCCGCTGAAGGCTTCATCCCAACAGCAGCAGAGGCTCTCCAGCCTCCTTGGCCTGCAAGTAGCATGGCTGAACAGGTCCAGCTGAGTGAACCAGGTGCAGGTTAACTTCTTCCACTCAGCAGCATGGCCTCCACCTCTCTTCATCAACACAAAGCCTGTCAACAGTGACCTCCACTCTGCTGAGGGGCACCGGTGACCCACACCCAAGCTGGCACCAGAGGCACTGCCAGCAGCCCTAGGAAACATCCTCTCACCCTTTCTGAACCCTCTGCAGATTCTGCAGCAGCCCTTCCCAGTGTCCAGCACAGGCTGTGGATGGTCACATCCTGACCAGCTGCCTCCCTGGAGCCTCCCTGAGAGGCTCAGGAAACCTCAGCCCAAACCAAAGTGCTTTCATCTCAATCCCCCAAACCTTCTTGGGCAAACACCTGTGTGTGTGCCTGCCCCTCTGCCACACCGGGGCCCAGCCTCTGGAGGAACAGAAGCACTCAGCTCAGAGACATCCAGCTGCAGAAGGGGAAGGGACCAAAAGCAGGAGCAGGAATGCAGCCTCCAGCCTGAGCGCGGCCGGCTGCAGCCTCACGCCGGCTCCCCAGCACACACACACCCTGCTGGCTGCCAGGAGAGAGAGCATGCCACAGCACTGCATTGCTGCTGCACTGCTGCAGCACTGGCTGGGACCCCCTGCTGCTGCTGAGCAGGCTTGGACTTCACTGAGTTGTTTCCCATCCCTCGGTGCAGAGGCAAGGTTGGACAACCTGTCCTGAGTTACCTGCAGCCTCCTGAAGCCGTCCAGCCTCTGGATTTCCCTGAGCCCCCTGCTGGAACTGCTGCCTCTCAGGAAATCACCTGGGGCTGCAAGGAGAGGAGAGTTGGGCTGGGGCAGCTTTGCAGCCTCAGCTACCCAGGCACCTGCTGCACTCTGCACCCTCAGCCTGCACAGCGTTTGCTGGGCAGAGGAGAAATCCTCTGGTCCCTCCCTTGCAGGTAGGGCAGCACAGGCCAAGGCCTCCCAGAGCCCAGGGCCGAGAGGAGGAGGAGGAGCAGGCTGGCAGCAGTGAGACAGCAGCCTCTGTCCCCTCCAGGCTTCAGCCCAGCCTGGCTGCAGACACGGCAGCATCCCCTGGCAACGAGGAAGCCCCAGAGGGAGGCTGTGTTTCAGGGAGCAAAGTTTGCTGCCTGTCCGGCTGCGGGGGCAGAGAAAAGAGAAGGGACCCCAGCCCCCGGGGGTCCCCAGCATGGCAAGTGCTGCAGCTCCAGGGGGCTCTCCCCCGGCACAAGAACCTGCGGTGGCTGCAGGGGCAGCCTCCTCCCTCCCACCCTGCCCCAAACAGCAGCTTCGTGCCGGCAATGGCCTCAGCACTGCTGTGTGGGACAGCGGCGCTCAGGCTTCCACCCTCCCTGCCCGGCCCTGCTGCCAGCCCTCCCTCCTGAGGCAGCCAAAGCCCCCCCGGGGTTGGGCTGGGGAGGGGACACAGCCATCGTCACCTGGGCCCGGGGCCGGCCCCACTGTCCCACGGGATCCACCAGTGACCACCGGGATCCACCAGCGACCACCAAACTGCACCAGCGACCACCAAACTGCACCAGCGACCACCCGCAGCCAGCCGCTCTCCCCTCCGCTCTCCGGCCGGGCTGTGCCTGGTTGCCACAGCAGCAGAACCTGAGGCCACCCAGCGGCACCCTGGCAACCGCGGCACGAAGAGAGCAGTGCCCAGCGCTGGGACCAGACGGCAGAGCCCGGGCACAGGGCTGCCCAGAGCCCGCAGGGGAGCTGCCTGTGGAGCCCTGCTCCAGCTCACCCAGGGCAGGCCCAGAAAGCCTCTGGGGCCCCAGGGCTGCCCAGCTGCTCCTGCAGGGAGCCCCCACGCAGCTCCTGCTGCCCCAGGAGACACAAACCGGCTGCCTGCCCCTCTGGCCAGGCTGCCTTGGCTGAGCCCAGGCTGCCAGTGGCCTCCTGTGCTGCCAGTGCCCCTTGCTGCCTCACCTCCAGTTGCTCACCCACCGGCACCCCGAGGCTGCAGGCTGCTCCCAGGTCTCCCAGGGAGGCTGTGGATACCTCTTCCCTGGGGGTGTCCGAGGCCAGGTCGGATGAGGCCTCCAGCAGCTGAGTCTAGTTGAGAGCTGTTCCTGCCCAGGGTGGGAAGGTTGATCTCTGAGGCCCCTTCCAGCCTGAGCCATTCTGTGATGTTTCAAACACAACTCACCCTACAAAGCAGTCTTGCTTTGCAGTCATCTCAGACAGGGAAGAGCACTGCAGGATGCATGCCCCAGAGGGCCTCCAAGAGCCCCTGCTCAGGCAAAATTGCCCCTGGCAGCTAAAGATCTTCTTTGTTTCCTCAGCAACCTGACTCTGTCAAACTGCTCCAAGTAACTACAGCCCCTGCAGGTCCCCCACACCCCCGGGGGGGTCAGGGTCACTGAGAGATGTCTGCGTTCCATCTTGCAGGGCTCTCTGGGGCAAACACTGCTGGTACAGACCAGACACTGGTGAAGGTGGGGATTGGGGGTCAAACAGTGCCTTTAGAGACCAGACACTAGGGAAGGGGGAAATTTGGGGTCAAACAGTGCCTTTAGAGACCAGACACTGGGGAAGGTGGGGATTGGGGGTCAAACAGTGCCTTTAGAGACCAGACACTGGGGAAGGTGGGGATTTGGGGTCAAACAGTGCCTTTAGAGACCAGGCACTGGGGAAGGGGGAAATTTGGGGTCAAACAGTGCCTTTAGAGACCAGACACTGGGGAAGGGGGAAATTTGGGGTCAAACAGTGCCTTTAGAGACCAGACACTGGGGAAGGTGGGGATTGGGGGTCAAACAGTGCCTTTAGAGACCAGACACTGGGGAAGGTGGGGATTGGGGGTCAAACAGTGCCTTTAGAGACCAGACACTGGGGAAGGGGGAAATTTGGGGTCAAACAGTGCCTTTAGAGACCAGACACTGGTGAAGGTGGGGATTTGGGGTCAAACAGTGCCTTTTAGAGACCAGACACTGGTGAAGGTGGGGATTTGGGGTCAAACAGTGCCTTCAGAGACCAGACACTGGTGAAGGTGGGGATTTGGGGTCAAACAGTGCCTTTAGAGACCAGACACTGGTGAAGGTGGGGATTTGGGGTCAAACAGTGCCTTTTAGAGACCAGACACTGGTGAAGGTGGGGATTTGGGGTCAAACAGTGCCTTCAGAGACCAGACACTGGTGAAGGTGGGGATTTGGGGTCAAACAGTGCCTTCAGAGACCAGACACTGGGGAAGGGGGAAATTTGGGGTCAAACAGTGCCTTTAGAGACCAGACACTGGTGAAGGTGGGGATTTGGGGTCAAACAGTGCCTTTTAGAGACCAGACACTGGGAGGAAGTGGAAATTTGGGGGCAGTCAGTAGCAGCAGGAAGGAACACCCAAGCTCAAGCCTGTGTAGTGGTATCTGCTTTATTGGAGGTGTAAGGGAACAGTCAGCAGTTATCCATCCCAAAGCAGGAAGAGCAGCAGCCCAACCAGAGCAAGGTTCCAGTGAGAGAGGAATTCTTTTCCCCCATTCCTCTTTTCATCCAAATTCATTAACTCTGCCTCCCAGCTGTGTCACTGTGAGTAAGGCAGAGGCATCAGAGCATCTGGTGTGTGCCTAGGTAAGGGCAGCAGCAAAGCTCTCAGGTAGGAGCCCAGAAGCTCTTGCAGGTTGTGGCAGTCTGGGGCTGAATTTGGGGGCCCAAGGCAGTGAAAGGCTGCAGGCTGCTCGGCAGGAGGGCTCTGAACCTTTCAGCTGTGGCCAGCAAGCTGAGCAATCCCTCCTAAGAACTCACTGCTCTGTCCTGCAGGGTCCCAGCAGCTGCTCCAGAGCCCACTCCAGAGCCATCCTCCAGCCCCTGATTCTCTGAGGCACAGAAGTGTTTGACTCTCAGGGGGTGAGCAGGCAGCCAAGTGAGGCGCATGTGGCATGAGATCATCTCCTGGGGAAGAGAAGGGATGGGGAAGGGCAGATTTGCTTTCTCACCTTTGCTCCTAAGCCCCTGTGGAGGAAAGGAGGTAGGGCAGGCCCCTGCTCTTACCTGTGTTGGGAGCTCGTGGAGCAGGACAGTGTAGTCAAACTCAATCAGTTCATCTTTCCTTATCTGGGCAGGGATTGGAGAGAGAAAAGTGATCAAGAAGAGGAGACTGAGGGAGTGGGGAGTCTGCTCTGGTTTCCCTGACTGGCTTCCTATGAGGACAGGCTGAGGGAGCTGGGGCTGTTCAGTCTGCAGAAGAGAAGGCTCCCAGGAGACCTAATTGTGGCCTTCCAGGGTCTGAAGAAAGCTGGGGAGGGACAGATGCTGCATTTTCCTCCTGGGTTTGGTATCTGTGGCTCTTCTCCAGGCTGGAGAACCCCAACTCTCTCAGCCAGATCTCTTCACTGAGCAGTGACATTGACTGGGAGCAGGGGCAGCAAATCATTGCAGATTGTTATCATCCCAACATTGAAAGGAGACAGCATTAAAAGAAACAGAAAGAGAGAACATTTTGCCAACCTAGTTGGGTAACTTGGGGTTATGGAACAGGTATGGCATGGGGAAATCTTAGTTTAAAGACTGGCCCCAGCAAACAAATCCTTTCCCTGCCCAGTGAGATATCAGCCAGGAAGAAACACAAGCAATAAATCATAGAAGCCTAGCAGGGCTTAGGTTGGAAGGCATCTCAGAGATCATCTGCTCCAACCTCTGCTGGGAGCACAGGCTGAGGGAGCTGGGGCTGTGCAGCCTGCAGAGGAGAAGGCTCCAGGGGCACCTCAGAGCTGCCTGCCAGGACCTGAAGGCATCCTGCAGGAAGGCTGCAGAGAGACTTTTGCTGAGGGGGTCTGGAGCCAGGCCAAGGGGGAATGGTTGGAAGCTGAGGCAGAGCAGGGTCAGAGTGGAGCTGAGGCAGAAGTTGTTGCTTGGGAGGGTGGTGAGAGTGTGGCCCAGGCTGGCCAGGGAGGCTGTGGCTGCCTCCTTGCTGGGGGTGTCCAAGGCCTGGTTGGATGAGGCCTTGAGCAGCTGAGTGGAGCTGAGAGGTAGATGGCAGGGGGGTTGGAGCAGATGATCTCTGTGCTCCCTTCCAGCCTGAGCCATGGCATGATTCTCTGTTATCCTCCTAGCAGATGCAGGTGGCTGGAAGCCATGACCCCTTCTGTCCCTCACACAGGCTCTGTGGATTTGATTGAGGCTAACATCTACTTCTAGCTGCCAGCAATAACCCCCCCTAGAAACAGCAGGGCTTTGGCACTGGTCTCCTCAAGGCTCAGCATATGTCAGTGTGAGACAGCTCCTGCAACAGGACAATGGCTTTGGAGGTGTTTTGTTGTGCAATGTGTGCACAAGGCATTAAATATTTGAACCATAAAGGGGAGAGGTCTCCAGGTGGGGCCAAAGGGGTGAATTCTAACCCCAAATTCCCCAGCACTGTGTCACAAAGCAGCTTTCTCCCCAGGTGATGTGGATGAAAGGCTCCAGGGAAGGAGCAGTTGAGAGCAAACACATTTCCCACCTCTTGCTCACTGCAGCCTCCCTTTTGCCCTCTCCTTTGGCAATTCTCTTCTCTCTCTCAGCAAGCACTCCCAGGGCTTTGGTCTCCCTCCCCACAGATCACAGGAGGTCAGGGGTTGGAAGGGACCCAAAGAGATCATTGAGTCCAAGCCCCCTGCCAGAGCAGGAGCAGAGAATCCAGCACAGGTCACACAGGAACACATCCAGAGGGGCCTTGAAAGGCTCCAGAGAAGGAGACTCCACAACCTCTCTGGGCAGCCTGCTCCAGGGCTCTGGGACCCTCACAGGGAAGAAGTTCCTCCTCATGTTGAGCTGGAACCTCCTGTGCTGGAGTTTCCATCCATTGCCCCTTGGCCTATCCCAGGGCACAACTGAGCAGAGCCTGTCCCTGTCCCTTCCTTCCTGACCCCCAGCCCTCAGCTATTGATAGCCATTGATCAGATCCCTCTCAGCCTTCTCCTCTCCAGACTGAACAGCCCCAGGGCTCTCAGCCTCTCCTCCCCAGGCAGTGCTGCAGTCCCTTCAGCATCCTTGCAGCCCTCCCTTGGCCTCTCTCCAGCAGATCCCTGTCCCTCCTGAGCTGGGCAGCCCAGAGCTGGCTGCAATATTGCAGGTGAGGTCTCAGCAGGGCAGGGCAGAGGGGGAGGAGAAGCTCCCTGGCTCTGCTGGCCACAGTCCTCTGAATGCAGCCCAGGAGCTCACCAAGTTCAACATCAACCTGACTCTGCCATGTTCACCACTAAGGCAAATCTCTAGCACCACATCCACACAGCTTCTAACCACATCCAGCAGGCAAGGGCCACCACCAGCTGTGCCCTCCTGTGTCCATGGCAAGTTCAGCAAGGCACTGGATGGCTGTTGGAGTCCAGGCTGGCCCAACCACCCCAGAAGGGCTGAGTTCATGTCCCAGAAGGGCTAAGGTCATGTCCCCAAAGGGCTAAGCCAGTTTTGTTATTCATGTTGTGTTTTGAAGGATAAGAGAACAGGATAAGAGGAGCAATACTCTGACCTGTGATGATTTTTGCACTGCTGCTTTCCCTGCTCCCTTTGAGATCCAAATTCCATCTGAGACTGGTTGCTGGCAGCTGGTCTGGATTTCCTTGTAGACTTGGGAAGTCTGTCTGGGAGAAGAAGGCTTCCAGGGGGAAGTCTGTCTGGGAGAAGAAGGCTTCCAGGGGGAAGTCTGTTTGGGAGAAGAAGGCTTCCAGGGGGAAGTCTGTGTGAGAGAAGAAGGCTTCCTAGGGGAAGGCTGTGTGGAAGAAGAAGGCTTCCGGGGGGAAGTCTGTTTGGGAGAAGAAGGCTTCCAGGGGGAAGTCTGTGTGGAAGAAGAAGGCTTCCAGGGGGAAGTCTGTTTGGGAGAAGAAGGCTTCCAGGGGGAAGTTTGTCTGGGAGAAGAAGGCTTCCAGGGGGAAGTCTGTGTGGAAGAAGAAGGCTTCCAGGGGGAAGTCTGTCTGGGAGAAGAAGGCTTCCTAGGGGAAGGCTGTGTGGAAGAAGAAGGCTTCCGGGGGGAAGTCTGTCTGGGAGAAGAAGGCTTCCAGGGGGAAGGCTATGTGGGAGAAGAAGGCTTCCAGGGGCAATTCTGTCTGGGAAAAGAAGGCTTCCTAGGGGAAGGCTGTTTGGGAGAAGAAGGCTTCCAGGGGGAAGTCTGTGTGGGAGAAAAAGGCTTCCAGGGGCAAGTCTGTTTGGGAGAAGGCTTCCAGGGGGAAGTCTGTCTGGGAGAAGAAGGCTTCCAGGGGGAAGTCTGTGTGGAAGAAGAAGGCTTCCGGGGGGAAGTCTGTCTGGGAGAAGAAGGCTTCCTAGGGGAAGTCTGTGTGGGAGAAGAAGGCTTCCTAGGGGAAGTCTGTGTGGGAGAAGAAGGCTTCCAGGGGGAAGTCTGTGTGGGAGAAGAAGGCTTCCAGGGGGAAGGCTATGTGGGAGAAGAAGGCTTCCAGGGGGAAGTCTGTGTGGAATAAGAAGGCTTCCGGGGGGAAGTCTGTTTGGGAGAAGAAGGCTTCCAGGGGCAATTCTGTCTGGGAAAAGAAGGCTTCCTAGGGGAAGGCTGTGTGGGAGAAGAAGGCTTCCGGGGGGAAGTCTGTCTGGGAGAAGAAGGCTTCCTAGGGGAAGGCTGTGTGGGAGAAGAAGGCTTCCTAGGGGAAGGCTGTTTGGGAGAAGAAGGCTTCCAGGGGGAAGTCTGTTTGGGAGAAGAATGCTTCCAGGGGGAAGTCTGTGTGGGAGAAGAAGGCTTCCTAGGGGAAGGCTGTGTGGGAGAAGAAGGCTTCCAGGGGGAAGTCTGTGTGGGAGAAGGTAGCTTCCACGGGCAGGGTCTGTATTGGACTGGTCAGGGCTTGGCACAGGCTGCCCAGGGAGGTGGTGGAGTCCCCATCCCTGGAGGAATTCAACGAATGTGTGGAAATGGCACTTGGGAAGAGGGTTTGGTGTCTTGGTGGTTTGGTGAGTGGATGAAAGGCCCTCTAAGGGCTTCTCCAGCCCATCTCTCTGATTCTGCTTGCTGGGCTGTCTGTCACTAGAGGTCAGCACTGCAACGCAGATACGCAAGAGACCTCTCGGGTGACAGCACGAAAAGCCTTCTTTCAAGGCTGTGGCTGCTGTGGTTCCTTGCTGGCCCTTGTCTCCATCCCTTTGGAGGCTGGTTGCCAAAGAGAAACGGTCAGGCTTCAGCAGGAGGAGCTCCCTCTTGCTCCTTCTCATGTGGATAACGCAGAGGAGGCTGAGAAAGTGACCCAGCTTAGGTCTGGTTACAGCTGACTGCCAGAATGCTTGAGGTTGGAAGGGACCTGTGGAGATCATGGACTCTTGGAACTGTGTCAGCTGGGAGAGACCTCCAAGATCATCGAGTCCAGCTGCTAAAGTAACACCTCCATGGCCACCAACCCGTGGCCCCAGGGCCGTGGCCACACCTTTCTTGAGCACCTCCAGGGATGGGGACTCCACCACTGCCCTGGGCAGCCTCTGCCAGGCCCTGAGCACTCTTGCAGCAAAGAAGTTTTTCCTGATCTCCAACCCAACCCTCCCCTGGCACAGCTTCAGACCATTTTCTCCTAGTCTGTTGCCTGATACCAGGGAGAAGAGACCAACCCCCATCTGTCTCCAGCCTCCATTCAGGGAGCTGTAGAGAGCCAGAAGGCCTCCCCTCAGCCTCCTTTTCTCCAGGCTGAACAACCCCAGGTCCCTCAGTTGCTCCACATAAGACCTGATCTCCTATTTCTGCTTGAGGGACTCTGTCCCATCCATGCTGCCTGTCAAAGGTTGCCCTGGGTTGCTGCTACAGCTGCCTTTGGTCTTGTGAGGAGCAGCTGAGGGACCTGAGGTTGTTCAGCCTGGAGAAAAGGAGGCTGAGGGGAGACCTTCTGGCTCTCTACAGCACCCTGAAAGTTTGGAGCCAGGTTGGGGCTGGTCCCTTCCCCCCTGCAACAAGTGACAGGATGAGATGCCATACCCTCAAGTTGCCCCAGGGGAAGTTTAGGTTGGACATGAGGAACAATTTCTTCCCCCAAATGGTTGTCAAGGCCTGGCCCTGGCTGCCCAGGGCAGTGGTGGAGTCCCCATCCCTGGAGGGGTTTCAAAGCTGTGGAGATGTGGTGCTGAGGGCCAGGGTTTAGTAGCAGACTTGGTAGTGTTAACAGTTGGGTTTGATGACCTTAGGAGTCTTTTCCAGCCTGAAGCTTTCCATCATTCTGTGGGTTTGGGCTGTGTGCTGGGGAGCTGCATTGTCTGACCCCTCTGGAAAGCTGCCACTGGAGAGGTTTCATCTGGATCCTGACCCTTGGAGGGAAACCTGCCACAGGTTATCCGTGGCTTTAGGGCTGAAATCTCAAGTAGGATCTTCCAGACAGGAGAAGGCAGGGAATAACTCCTGTTCCAAGGAAAGAAGCACAGTGCACTCCCTGGTGATTCCATCCATGGATCTCTCAACCTCAGGCTGTTCCTTCTATGCCCAGGTGACTGCCTGGTGGATGCAGGGCAGGCTGTGGATGTAGTCTCCCTGGACCTCAGCAAGGCCTTTGACACCGTTCCCCACAGCAAACTCCTGGCCAAGCTGTCAGCCCCTGGCTTGGATGGGAGCACACTGCATTGGGTTAGGAACTGGCTGGAGGCTGAGCCCAGAGAGTGGTGGTGAATGGTGCCACAGCCAGCTGGCAGCCAGGCACCAGTGGTGTGCCCCAGGGATCAGTGCTGGGCTCCATGCTCTTTAACATCTCCATTGATGATCTGGATGAGGGCATTGAGTCCATCAGCAGTAAATTTGCTGACGACACCAAGTTGGGGGCAGGAGATGATCTGCTGGAGGGTAAAGAGGCTCTGCAGAGGGACCTGGCCAGGCTGGGCAGATGGGCAGAGGCCAAGGGCAGGAGATTGAACACATCCAAGTGCCAGGTTCTGCACACTGGCCACAGCAAGCCCAGGCAGTGCTGCAGGCTGGGGTCAGAGTGGCTGAGAGCAGCCAGGCAGAGAGGGACCTGGGGGTGCTGGTTGATGGTAGACTGAACATGAGCCTGCAGTGTGCCCAGGCAGCTAAGAGGGCCAATGGCATCCTGGCCTGCATCAGGAAGAGTGTGGCCAGCAGGAGCAGGAGGTCATTGTGCCCCTGGACACTGCACTGGTTAGGCCGCACCTTGAGTCCTGTGTCCAGTTCTGGGCCCCTCAGTTTAGGAAGGAGGTTGAGCTGCTGGAAGGTGTCCAGAGAAGGGCAACAAAGTTGGTGAGGGGTTTGGAACACAGCCCTGTGAGGAGAGGCTGAGGGAGCTGGGGTTGCTTAGCCTGGAGAAGAGGAGACTCAGGGGTGACCTTATTGCTGTCTACAGCTACCTGAAGGGAGGTTGTAGACAGACAGAGGTTGGTCTCTTCTCCCAGGCAGCCAGCACCAGAACAAGAGGACACAGTCTCAGGCTGCACCAGGGGAGGTTCAGGCTGGATGTTAGGAAGAAGTTCTATACAGAGAGAGTGATTGCACATTGGAATGGGCTGCCCAGGGAGGTGGTGGAGTCACCATCACTGGAGGTTTTCAGGAGGAGACTTGATGGGGTGTTGGTGCCATGGGTTAGTTGTTTAGGAGGTGTTGGATTGGTTGATGGGTTGGACTCAATGATCTTGAAGGTCTCTTCCAACCTGGTTTATTCTATGTATTCTATGTATTCTATGATTAACATCCTCTGCTCCTCTTCTGTCTTAATGACCTGGCTCGTTGATGTGCTCCCAAGCTCTGTCTGCAGCCACACAGCAGCTGTTCCAGGGTGTCAGCTGTTCCAGAAGGGCAGAGCTGGCACCCTGCATGGCTCCTGGCAGCTCAGATGAGGATGGACCACAACTGGCCACTTGGAATGAAGGTAAGTGAGGTAAGAGCTGGGGAGAGCAGCTGGAGTGAAATGGCTCACTGATGGCTCTGCAAATGGATGGAAGCCTCTCAGGTGGCCCTGAAAGGCTGCTGGGGAGTTGGGTAAGCTGCTTCAGCCCCACAGCTTGAGCACTTTCTTTGTAATTCTGCTTTCTGGACAGAGCCAGAGAATGCCTGCAGCTGGTCATGATGGACTTGATGTGTTGGTTCAAGAGCTGTGTACAGGGAGGTGTTAGATTAGGGACTCAGTGATCTTCAGGCCTTTTCCAACCAGCTGATTCTGTGATTCTATGGATGTGATTCTCCAGCTAATAGAGAGATCTATTTTGGGGTTACTTTATAAGGTAGCAGTGGGAACAAATCAGCTTGGATGTGATGGTCAAAATCAGGTCTTACAACACCTTCACAGTGTTCAGAGTCCCAGCATAGAGAGGCTGGAAGAGACCTCTGAGGATCACCCAGTCCAACCTCCTGCTCCAGCAGGGCACCCCCAGCAGCTTGCCCAGCAGCACAATGCCCAGGCAAGGTTGGAAGCTCTCCACACCAGGAGACTCCACAACCTCTCTGGGCAGCCTGCTCCAGGCCTCCAGAACCCTCACACCAAACAACTTTCTGGTGGAACCTCCTGGGGTCCACTTTGTGCCCACTGCCCCTTGTGCTGTCCCTGGGCACCACTGAGCAGAGCCTGGCCACAGCCTCTTGCCCCCCACAGCTCCTTTAGCTCTTGCTGAGCATTGCTCAGCTGCCCTCTGGTGCTGCTCTTCTGCAGGCTCTCAGCCCCAGGGCTCTCAGCCTTTGCTCCTCCCAGAGCTGCTCCAGGCCCCTCAGCAGCTTTGCAGCCTCTCCTGGACTCTGCAGTAGTTTCTTTCCTCTCTTGAACTGGGGAGCTCAGAAGCAGATCCAATACTCCAGCTGTGGCTTCACCGAGGCAGAGAAGAACAACCTCAACTTTCCCAGCCTGTCCCCACAGGTCCCAGGTTCAGCCCTCTGATCATCTTCCTGGCCTCCTCTGGATCCTCTCCATCAGGTCCTTGACTCTCTTGTGCCGGGGGCCCCAGAGCTGGACACAGCCCTGCAGGTGAGGTCTCCCCAGAGCAGAGCAGAGGGGCAGGATCCCCTCTGTCCTTCTCTGGCCACACTGCTCTGGATGCAGCCCAGGCTGCCAGTGGCCTTCTGAGCTGCCAGTGCCCATTGCTGGCTCCTCTCCAGCTTCTCCCCTCCCAGCACCCTGTCTCGGTCCGGAGAGGGAAAGAGACTCAGTTCTTTTGAATATTCCTGTGTTGTGAAATTAATAGGCACAAGCAAGGCCAAAATATCAACAGCTAGGCTATTTATTACATAGAGAAAATGGCAATAAGAAGGGGAGAGGGAGAAGATAGAGAGGGAGAGAGAGAAGAGAGAGAGAGAAGAGGAAAGGAATCATATTACCACACCCCTCACCCTCCCCAAGACAGTTTGAGTCTGTGGAGGAAAGATGCTGGGTTTGTAGAGCAAGGGTGCTGAGGCTTTGGCTGGAGAAGCGATGTGATCCCTCTGGGCAGCCTGGGTCTGTAGAGCAAGGGTGCTGAGGCTTTGGCTGGAGAATAGATGAGGTCCCTCTGGGCAGCCTGGGTCTGTACAGAAAGGGTGCTGAGGCTTTGGCTGGAGAATAGATGAGGTCCCTCTGGGCAGCGTGGGTCTGTAGAGAAAGGGTGCTGAGGCTTTGGCTGGAGAATAGATGTGGTCCCTCTGGGCAGCCTGGGTCTGTAGAGAAAGGGTGCTGAGGCTTTGGCTGGAGAATAGATGAGGTCCCTCTGGGCAGCCTGGGTCTGTAGAGAAAGGGTGCTGAGGCTTTGGCTGGAGAATAGATGTGATCCCTCTGGGCAGCCTGGGTCTGTAGAGAAAGGGTGCTGAGGCTTTGGCTGGAGAATAGATGTGATCCCTCTGGGCAGCCTGGGTCTGTAGAGAAAGGGTGCTGAGGCTTTGGCTGGAGAAGCGATGTGATCCCTCTGGGCAGCCTGGGTCTGTAGAGAAAGGGTGCTGAGGCTTTGGCTGGAGAATAGATGAGGTCCCTCTGGGCAGCCTGGGTCTGTAGAGAAAGGGTGCTGAGGCTTTGGCTGGAGAAGCGATGTGATCCCTCTGGGCAGCCTGGGTCTGTAGAGAAAGGGTGCTGAGGCTTTGGCTGGAGAATAGATGTGGTCCCTCTGGGCAGCCTGGGTCTGTAGAGAAAGGGTGCTGAGGCTTTGGCTGGAGAATAGATGTGATCCCTCTGGGCAGCCTGGGTCTGTAGAGAAAGGGTGCTGAGGCTTTGGCTGGAGAAGCAATGTGATCCCTCTGGGCAGCCTGGGTCTGTAGAGAAAGGGTGCTGAGGCTTTGGCTGGAGAATAGATGTGGTCCCTCTGGGCAGCCTGGGTCTGTAGAGAAAGGGTGCTGAGGCTTTGGCTGGAGAAGCGATGTGATCCCTCTGGGCAGCCTGGGTCTGTAGAGAAAGGGTGCTGAGGCTTTGGCTGGAGAAGCGATGTGATCCCTCTGGGCAGCCTGGGTCTGTAGAGAAAGGGTGCTGAGGCTTTGGCTGGAGAATAGATGTGGTCCCTCTGGGCAGCGTGGGTCTGTAGAGAAAGGGTGCTGAGGCTTTGGCTGGAGAATAGATGTGGTCCCTCTGGGCAGCCTGGGTCTGTAGAGAAAGGGTGCTGAGGCTTTGGCTGGAGAATAGATGTGGTCCCTCTGGGCAGCCTGGGTCTGTAGAGAAAGGGTGCTGAGGCTTTGGCTGGAGAATAGATGTGGTCCCTCTGGGCAGCCTGGGTCTGTAGAGAAAGGGTGCTGAGGCTTTGGCTGGAGAAGCAATGTGATCCCTCTGGGCAGCCTGGGTCTGTAGAGAAAGGGTGCTGAGGCTTTGGCTGGAGAAGCAATGTGATCCCTCTGGGCAGCCTGGGTCTGTAGAGAAAGGGTGCTGAGGCTTTGGCTGGAGAATAGATGTGATCCCTCTGGGCAGCCTGGGTCTGTAGAGAAAGGGTGCTGAGGCTTTGGCTGGAGAATAGATGTGGTCCCTCTGGGCAGCCTGGGTCTGTAGAGAAAGGGTGCTGAGGCTTTGGCTGGAGAATAGATGTGGTCCCTCTGGGCAGCCTGGGTCTGTAGAGAAAGGGTGCTGAGGCTTTGGCTGGAGAATAGATGTGGTCCCTCTGGGCAGCCTGGGTCTGTAGAGCAAGGGTGCTGAGGCTTTGGCTGGAGAAGCGATGTGATCCCTCTGGGCAGCCTGGGTCTGTAGAGAAAGGGTGCTGAGGCTTTGGCTGGAGAATAGATGAGGTCCCTCTGGGTAGCGTGGGTCAGCTCCATGAGTGGCAGCAAGCGGGACTCAGGACACGGCGAGAGGGTTCACTCTGCTTCCTTCCTTCCTTCATGCTCCTCCTTCAGCGTTTTTCTCTCTGCATTTTTCTCTCCCTGTGTTTTTCTTCCTCACTGAGCCAGCAGTGGTCAAGTCTTTTATACAGTTTTCAGTGCTTAGGTATGCATTGTCCCTCAGGAATTCAGGAGCCAGGAAATCCTCCTGTAAATACCCAGGTATCGTTCCCCAGGAACTCTTTCTGTGTAATCCCGTGTGTTTAGGCAGGGGTCTAGATGGAGTGGGGGGAGGGCCTCCACCTTCCCCTTTCTCCATCCACCCTGCCCACACACCCATTACACCCATTGTCTCGCTGTCCTCCCTTCCTGGAAAGGATCTTGTCCTGAAGGCGTGCTGGCTGGGTCCTTGGGCCATTGTTATAGACCAGCTGCAGTCCAGTGTTAGCACGATGCAATCACAAGGTGATTTGCATCCAGGATTGGTACTGTCTGGGCAAGCAGCAAGTGATTTTATCTTCATTGACTCACACCAGGAGTTTAGGCTCTTACACACCCCAAAGCCTTTTCTGCTGGGCTGCCCTCAGTTCTTCATCGTGGGGCGGTGCATGGCCCGGTCTCATCCACAGGAGATGCCACAACCATCTTGAAGCCAAAGGCAGAACTTCCTCCAGCCTCCACACAAGTGTGACAGACGAGAGGAGGCCCAAAGGAGGAAGCACATTAACCAGCCCTGAGATTTCAGCAGGGGATAAAAATACAAAGCAGGCTTCGTCTCCCCGAGATGTTACTATGGTGATTGCAGCCAGGACAAGCTAGCAGGATGTTTCCTGGAGCCACCCTTTGGAACCAAAGCTCAGGAGCAAGACACTAATCTGCCCATTAAACAATAGCAGGCTGGGAGAAGAATAATCAAAAGGCAATTAGCCCTCCAAGGGACTATCAGAGCTCACCCTGCTGAGCGTGAAGGTCAAGCACATTACGCTAACGAGGGGGCTGCTGGCTGCTAACCTGCAGCTGGGGGCTCCAAAATGATTGCTTCGAGCTGTGCTCCTAATCAAAAGGGCTGCCAAGGGCTGCTGCTCCACTTCCTCAGCCCCAACAGGAGAGGCCTGGCACCAGCAGGGCACTGAGTCAGATGCAGATCGCCTGCGGGCGGGAGATGGAAGCCCAGGAAGGCAGAGTGCTGTGGGGAAGGCAGAGATGAGCTTCAAGTTGGGAACAGATGTTAGTCAGTTAGAGGGTAGAAAGGCTCTGCAGAGGGACCTTGACCGACTGGACAGATGGGCAGAGTCCAATGGGATGGCATTTAATAGGTCCAAGTGCCGGGTGCTGCACTTTGGCCACAGCAACCCCATGCAGAGCTACAGGCTGGGGTCAGAGTGGCTGAGAGCTGCCAAACAGAGAGGGACCTGGGGGTGCTGATTGACAACCGCCTAAACATGAGCCAGCAGTGTGCCCAGGTGGCCAAGAAGGCCAATGGCATCCTGGCCTGTATTAGGAATAGTGTGGCCAGCAGGAGCAGGGAGGTCATTGTGCCCCTGTGCTCTGCATTGGTTAGGCCACACCTTGAGTCCTGTGTCCAGTTCTGGGCCCCTCAGTTTAGGAAGGACATCGAGACACTTGAACGTGTCCAGAGAAGGGCAACAAGGCTGGGGAGAGGCCTTGAGCACAGCCCTGTGAGGAGAGGCTGAGGGAGCTGGGGTTGCTTAGCCTGCAGAAGAGGAGGCTCAGGGGAGACCTTCTTGCTCTCTACAACTCCCTGAAGGGAGGTTGTAGCCAGGTGGGGGTTGGTCTCTTCTCCCAGGCACCCAGCACCAGAATGAGAGGCCACAGTCTCAAGCTGTGCCAGGGGAGGTTTAGGCTGGAGGTGAGGAGAAAGTTCTTCACTGAGCGAGTCGTTCGTCATTGGGATGTGCTGCCCAGGGAGGTGGTGGAGTCGCCGTCCCTGGAGGTGTTCAAGGGGAGATTGGACGTGGCACTTGGTGCCATGGTCTAGTTGTGAGGTCTGTTGGGACAGGTTGGACTTGATGATCCTTGGGGTCTCTTCCAACCTTAGTTACTGTGATACTGTGATACTGTGAAGGAGGCTCTCCACACTTGGTGGGGATGTGGTGGGGGTTACTAACTGTTTACAGCTCCAGATGACCAAGAATTTGTGGCCCAAACTTCCACATTGTCATAGGATCTGAGAACTAGATGAGGGGATTGAGACCACCGTTAGTAAGTTTGCAGATGACAGCAAGCTGGGGGCAGGAGTTGATCTGTGAGAGGGTAGGAGAGCTCTGCAGAGGGACCTGGACAGGCTGGGCAGATGGGCAGAGGCCAACAGGGTGGCATTCAACAAGTCCAAGTGCCAGGTGCTGCGCTTTGGCCACAACAACCCCAGGCAGAGCTACAGGCTGGGGTCAGAGTGGCTGAGAGCAGCCAGGCAGAGAGGGACCTGGAGGGAGTGGTGGACAGCAGCTGAACAGGAGGCAGCAGTGTGCCCAGGGGCCAAAAAGGCCAAGGGCATCCTGGCCTGCAGCAGGAAGAGTGTGGCCAGCAGGAGCAGGGAAGTCCTTGTGCCCTGTGCTCAGCACTGCTGAGGCCACACCTGGAGTCCTGTGTCCAGTTCTGGGCTCCTCAGGTTAGGAAAGAGGTTGAGCTGCTGGAAGGTGTCCAGAGAAGGGCAACAAAGCTGGGGAGGGGTCTGGAGCACAGCTCTGTGAGGAGAGGCTGAGGGAGCTGGGGTTGCTTAGCCTGGAGAAGAGGAGGCTGAGGGGAGACCTTCTTGCTCTCTGCAACTCCCTGCAGGGAGGTTGTAGCCAGGTGGGTGTTAGTCTCTTCTGCCAGGCACCCAGCACCAGAACAGGAGGACACAGTCTCAGGCTGTGCCAGGGGAGGTTTAGGCTGGAGGTGAGGAGAAAGTTCTTCCCAGACAGAGAGATTGGCCACTGGGATGTGCTGCCCAGGGAGGTGGAGTCCCCATCCTTGGAGGTGTTGAGGAGGGGATTGGATGTGGCACTTGGAGCCATGGTTTGGTTGTCAGGAGGTGTTGGGTGATAGGTTGGGCTTGATGATCTCTGAAGTCTTTTCCAACCTTATTGATTCTATGATTCTGTAACTGCTTTGGTTGGAGAAGATCCCAGCTGCACCCCCTCCACCCCCAGGGTTCTATCATCAGCAGACCTGCTGAGGGTCCACTCCATCCCCTCAGCCAGGGCACTGAGGAAGGTATTGAACAAAACTGGAGCCAGTGCTGACCCCTGGCCCCAGGCCTCCAGCTGGCCTCTGCACTGCTACTCACAGCCCTCTGACCTCTGTTGTTGCTCCAGTGTCACCAAAGAGAAGATTGTCATGGGAGCAGCAAGGAGGGGGCTGTGTTTGCTCCCAAAGCAGACTGGGATGAGGAGGGAAGAGGAAGACACTGACTTTCTGTGACTGACCCCCATCTTATTTCCATCTGATCAACTGAAGAGCATCCCCTGAAGCTGGAGAGCAGCTCCAGAGGAGAAATCAGAGTGGGTGTTACCAAGAGAGCTCAGGGAAAGAGCAACTTGGAGCCACGTTGTTGGAGTCACAGCAGTGAGCTGCTATTTCCTTGCCCAACAGAAGTAAATGCTCTGATACCTGGGAGAATTTATCTCCCCATACCTCTGCCCTCCCCCAGATTCCTCTCTCCTAGGAGATGTGGGCCTGGGCTCAGAGCAAGGAGCTTCCCCAGCCTGGGGAGACAAGGAGGGAGCTGCCAGATGGATTCCTTCCCAAGACAAAGCAAGTGTCACCTCATTGTGAGAGGGAGAAAAACCTACTCCCTGTTTACACCAGGGCTGCTATTAAAGCAATTACTGGGGATCAATGCAGTCCAGCAGCAGCATTTCAATCTTGCCAAGCAGCCAGGCAAAGGAACAGCTTCTCCAGACAGGTCAAACCCATAACACTTTGTTCCTGTAGCAGCAAAGACCAAAGCACAATCTCTTTGAAGTCCTTGGTAATGGATCTCTATAAAGAAAAGCTTTTAAAGCTCCCTGGCCAGACCAGATTGCTGCTACTTAAAGTCTTCGTGGTACCACAGCACAGCTTCCACAGAGCTTTTAGGAGGGTGACCTGTAAATACCAGGTTCACCTGCTGCAGGATGTGCTCTGCAGCTCTCCCACCACCATGCATGGGGTGGAAGCAATGCCCACGAGTGATTCCTGCCCCCCATGGCATCAAGCTGTGTCCTTGCGCTGCACAAATAGAGCGACAGGTTGCCGTCAGGTTGGAAGGGACCCTCCAAGGTCATGTCCAGCCCCTCTGCAGGCAGCAGGGACACCTCCAGCTGGAGCAGGCTGCCCAGGGACACAGCAAGGCTGATCTTGAATGTCTGCAGGGATGGAGCCTCCATCACATCCCTGGGCAGCCTGTTCCAGTGTTCCACTCTCACTGTGAAGACCTTCTTCCTAATCACAGCATCACAGAATGGTAGGGGCTGGAAGGGACCTCCAAAGCTCAGCCAGTCCAGCCCCCCTGCCAGAGCAGCATCACCCAGGGCAGGTCACACAGGAACTCATCCAGGTGGATCTTGAATATCTCCAGAGAGGGAGACCCCACAACCCCCCTGGGCAGCCTGCTCCAGGCCTCTGTCACCCTCACAGGGAAGAAATTCTTCCTCCTGTTCCCATGGCGCTTCCTCTGCCTCAGCTTCCACCACTGCCCCTTGTGCTGGCATTGGGCATCCCCCAGCAGAGCCTGGCTCCAGCCTCTGGGCATCACCCTGCACAGCTTTAGCAACAGCAAGGAGCTCACCCTCAGGCTCCTCCACTCCCAGCTCCAGAGCCCTCAGCTCCCTCAGGCTCTCCTCATCAGGAAGATCTTCCACTCCTTCTAGGCTCTGCTCTACCCTAGTGCAGTTTGAGGCCATTGCATGGAGGACAGCAATTAGTCATTATTTTGAGTTTAATTTGATGAGAACTCTCAGATTGAAGGCATTTCCAGAACAGCCTGGAGGGAATCAAGCTCCAGTGGAGTTGTGTTTAGAACTCCCTGCATTGTGGGTGTGCCTCTGCTGGTTTCCCTCCCGTGCCCAAGCGCTGCAGATGCTGTGATGCCCACAGAGAAGGCAATCAGAGAATCACTTGGGTGATTCAAGCTGTGCCAGGGGAGGTTTAGGCTGGAGGTGAGGAGAAAGTTCTTCCCAGACAGAGAGACTGGCCACTGGAATGTGCTGCCCAGGGAGGTGGTGGAGTCACCATCCCTGAAGGTGTTCAGGAGGAGGCTTGATAGGGTGCTTGGTGCCATGGGTTAGTTGGTTAGGTGGTGTTGGATGATGGGCTGGATGTGATGATCTTGAAGGTCTCTTCCAACCTGGTCCTATTCCATTCCATTCCATTCCATTCCATTCCATTCCATTCCATTCCATTCCATTCCATTCCATTCCATTCTTCACAGACTCACAGAGGAGCAGCAGAGGAGCAGCAGCAGAGCAGCAGCAGAGGAGCAGGAGAGGAGCAGCAGCAGAGCAGCAGCAGAGCAGCAGCAGCAGAGGAGCAGCAGAGGAGCAGCAGCAGAGGAGCAGCAGCAGCAGAGCAGCAGCAGAGCAGCAGCAGAGCAGCAGCAGCAGAGCAGCAGCAGCAGAGCAGCAGCGGAGCAGCAGCAACAGAGGAGCAGCGGAGGAGCAGCAGCGGAGGAGCAGCGGTGCAGCAGAGCAGCAGCAGAGCAGCAGCAGCAGAGGAGCAGCAGAGGAGCAGCAGCAGAGGAGCAGCAGCAGCAGAGCAGCAGCAGAGCAGCAGCAGCAGAGCAGCAGCAGAGCAGCAGCAGCAGAGCAGCAGCAACAGAGGAGCAGCGGAGGAGCAGCAGCGGAGGAGCAGCAGCAGAGGAGCAGCGGAGCAGCGGCGCAGCAGAGCAGCAGCAGCTTCCCCACTGCATGAAGCTGTTTATTATTTATTCATATTGCAGGCTCGTTAGATTAATCTCTTCTAAATTACCACGTGCTGCCAGGCACAATTAGGAGAATTTATTAGGATCATTTGGGAGCTTTATTGCCCTCTGATGCAGAAGGCTTCCTTCTCCGAGGCTCCCAGCCAGCAGCTCCTGCTGCTGCTAACGGAATCAGCACACAACCGCCGAAATTAAGCAGGTTGAAAAGGACCTTTGAGATCATCAGGTCCAACCTATCAGCCAGCACCATCCAATCAACTCAACCACGGCACCAAGGGCCTCAGCCAGGCTCTATTTAAACATGTCCAGTGATGGGGCTCCACCACCTCCCTGGGCAGCACATCCCAGTGGCCAATCTCTCTGGCTGGGAAAAACTTTCTCCTCACCTCCAGCCTCAACCTCCCCTGGCACAGCTTGAGACTGTGTCCTCTTGTTCTGCTGCTGGCTGCCTGGGAGAAGAGACCAACCCCCACCTGGCTACAACCTCCCTTCAGGGAGCTGCAGAGAGCAAGAAGGTCTCCCCTGAGCCTCCTCTTCTCCAGGCTAAGCAACCCCAGCTCCCTCAGCCTCTCCTCCCAGGGCTGTGCTCCAGACCCCTCCCCAGCTTTGTTGCCCTTCCCTGGACACCTTCCAGCAGCTCAACATCCTTCTTGAGTTGAGGGGTGCAGAAAGGAGCTGCAGCCCAGTGACAAGCACCTTCTTTTCCAAAGGGTCCAACCTGAGTGTGTAGACTGCACTTATTTGGATGACCTTTAAGGTCCCTTCCAACCTTTAGCAAGCTGCTCTGGCAGGAAGTGTCCCTGCCACTAGGCCTTGGAACTAGATGATCTTTAAGGTTCCTTCCAACCTCAACCATTCTATGATTCTATATTCTCTACAGTGAGTAGGGGGAGACTCTGGCACAGGCTGCCCAGGGAGGCTGTGGATGTCTCCTCCCTGGAGGTGTTGAAGGCCAGGCTGGATGAGGCCTTGAGCAAGCTGGGCTGGTGGGAGGTGTCCTTGCCCACGGCAGGGGGTTGGAAGTGGATGATCCTGAAGGTCCCTTCCAGCCCAAACTATTCCATGATGTTATAGTTTGTTTTGGAAGCAGATCCCCCAAGGCATGGAAATCCTGACAGTCAAGCACCAGAAGGAGGCTGTCCAGGAAAGCAGAGGAGTCCCCATCCCTGCAGGTCTTTAAAGGACACATGGATGTGGTGCTGAGGGATGTGGTTTAGTGGCAGTGGCTTAGTAGTAGTGGTGAGATTGTGAGCTCCAGGTGAGCAGCTGGACTTGAGGCTCTCAAAGGTCTCTTCAACCTCAACAGCTGGTTTGATGGTGCTAGGAGCACGGGGTGAGAGGTGTCCCTGTTTGCCATTGCAGCCCTCCTTTGGACTCTTTCCAACAGACCCCTCTCCAACTGGGGAGCCCAGAACTGGATGCAGTGGTTGAGAGGTGGCCCTGCCCATCCATGGCAGTGGGCTCGGGGCAGATGATCTCTGAGGCTGCTTCCCACCTGAGGCATTCTCTGATTGTTTGTCACTTGGGACAATTTTTTGTCACCTTGTTTATCCCAAATGCCCAGGGAAAAGCATCCACAGCATCCTGCTGACACAGGAGAAAGGGAAGAAGAAGAAGAACCTGCTCTGAAACTGCCCCTGCCCCAAGCTGAGCAGCTCCAGTGCTGACCATGTTCCTAATGATTCCACACCCCCCCAAAAAACCAATGCCTGTGCAAAGCAAACTCTTGAACTGAGCTGCTTCAGCACCCTGTGAGGAGAGGCTGAGGGAGCTGGGGTTGCTTAGCCTGGAGAAGAGGAGGCTGAGGGGAGACCTTCTTGCTCTCTCCAACTCCCTGAAGGGAGGTTGGAGCCAGTTGGGGGTTGGTCTCTTCTCCCAGGCACCCAGAGATGGACACAGTACTCCAGCTGGGGTCTCATGAGAGCAGACTTTGTCTAACAGTGTGGAGTGACAGGATGAGAGGTAATGGCTTCAGACTGGGAGAAATTGGATTTAGATGAGACATGAGGAGGAAATTCTTATTGCTGTCTACAGCTACCTGCAGGGAGGCTGTAGCCAGGTGGGGGTTGGTCTCTTCTCCCAGGCAACCAGCAGCAGAACAAGAAGACACAGTCTCAAACTGTGCCAGGGGAAGTTTAGGCTGGAGGTGAGGAGAGAGTTCTTCACAGAGAGAGTTGTTAGCCATTGGAATGTGCTGCCCAGGGAGGTGGTGGAGTCCCCATCCCTGGAGGTGCTCAAGAGGGGATTGGATGTGGCACTTGGAGCCATGGTTTAGTAGTCAGGAGGTGTTGGGTGACAGGTTGGACTTGATGATCTTTGAGGTCTCTTCCAACCTTATTGATTCTATGATTCTATGACTCTCTGATTCCCCATGAGGGTGGTGAGGCACTGGGACAAGTTGCCTGGAGAAGTAGTGGGGGCTCCAAGCTTGGAAATGTTCACAGCCAGGCTGCATGTGGCCTTGAGCAAGCTGGTGTGGTAGGAGGTGTCCCTGCCCATGGCAGGGGGGTTGGAACTGGATGATCTTTCAGGTGCCTTCCAGCCATTCTATGATCCTGTGTTTGACCAAGCAATGACAAACCACATCCACCATTCCTGCCCCCACCCCCTAGGCTGTTATTTTAAGCACAGCTCAAATAAGCTACCAAAGTTGATGCTGTTAGAGGCCTGAGCATGAAGGAGCTCATTAAATCCTGCTGGCACTTGGCAAGATCTCAGGTGGCCAATCCCAGCGTGGGGAGGGCTGTCATTTATAACTCTGATCCCCACAGCTAAACCATTTAATCTGATAATAAACATCCATCAGCCCATTTTTATTGCACCATTTTGCTGCCTGAGCAGGAAATCAAAACCAGCAAACACAAAAGGAAGGCAAAGCAAAGCCTTTCCCTCATGCCAACAAATGAGGCCCCCCCAAAGCAGCTCTTGCAGATAAGCACAGCCTTCAATCTTCAGCAATGTCATTCTACAGGACCCAGGGCCTTTTGCTTTTATTTGAGCACTGCTGGAGGTAGGATGAGATTTGCAATTAGAAAAACACCTCCAAAGAATCACAGAATCACAGAGTGCCAGGGGCTGGGAGGGACCCCAAGAGATCAGCCTGTCCAACCCCCCCAGCCAGTCCCAACCCCCTACACCAGCTCACACAGGAACACATCCAGGCTGGTCTTGAATCTCTCTAGAGAGGGAGACTCCACAATCCCCCTGGGCAGCCTGTTCCTGGGCTCTGTCACCCTCACAATGAGAAAGCTTTGCTCCTGTTTCCATGGAGCTTCCTCTGCCTCAGCTTCCACCACTGCCCCTTGCGCTGGCATTGGGCATCCCCCAGCAGAGCCTGGCTCCAGCCCCTCTGGGCACTCACCCTGCACATCTCTGCTGGATTCTTTCAAGCAGTTCCCTGAGGTCCTTCCAGAACTGATGACCTCCTGGCTCTCTACAGCTCCCTGAAAGGAGGTTGTGGAGAGGCTGCTGCTGGTCTCTTCTCACAGGTAATTAGTGACAGAACAAGAGGCAATGGCCTCAAGGTGCCACTGGGGAGGTTCAGACTGGGCAGTAGGAAGAATCTGTTCCCATCCAGAGTGGTCAGGGATTGGAATGTGCTGCCCAGGGAGGTAGTGGAGTCCCCAAGCCTGGCTGTGTTTGAAGGTGGTTTGGCTGTGGTGCTTGGGGCTCTGGTTTAGGGGTGACCCTTGCAGAGTAGGGCTCTGGGTTGGACTTGGTGATGCTGAGGCTCTGTTCCAACCTGGATATTTGTGTGAGTCTGTGAAGACAATTCCAATTCCTGCAGCTCCAGGAATCCCTTTCACTTACTGATTACACATGGTGGAGCCACTCCAAGTGAGCTTCCTGAGCTGTCTCTGGGTGTGGTGTCCAGCCTGTGGATAAAACAGCTTGAGCAGAGACTCAGAGCAGCACTTCCTAACACAGAGTCGTTTTGGTTGGACAAGACCTTCAAGGTCATGGAGTCCAGCTGTTCACCCAGCCCTGACAGGTTCAGGATGTCCTTCAACACCACATCTACATCATCTTTCCAGTCCCTCCAGGCACAGGGGAACCTGTTCCAGTGCTTGGCCACTCTTTCAGCAAATCATTTGTTCCCACTGTCCAATCTAAACCTCCCCTGGCACAACTTGAGGCCATTTCCTCTTGCTGCTTGGGAGAGGAGACAAACCCCCACCTGGCCCCAACCTCCTTTCAGGGAGCTGTAGTGAGCAAGGTCTTCCCTCAGCCTCCTTTCCTCCAGATTAAATAACCTCAGCTGTGCCTCAGTGTTGCATGAGATCCAGAGGCTGGTTTTCACCTCAAGACAGGAGGGGGGAGAATAAAAAAATAAAGCAAAATAGGAGAGGAGAGGAGAGGAGAGGAGAGGTGAGGAGAGGTTTGGAGAGGTGAGGAGAGGTTTGGAGAGGTTTGGAGAGGAGAGGTTCGGAGAGGAGAGGAAAGGAAAAAAGGAAAGGAAAGGAAAGGAAAGGAAAGGAAAGGAAAGGAAAGGAAAGGAAAGGAAAGGGAAAGGAAAGGAAAGGAAAGGAAAGGAAAGGAAAGGAAAGGAAAGGAAAGGAAAGGAAAGGAAAGGAAAGGAAAGGAAAGGAAAGGAAAGGAAAGGAAAGGAAAGGGGAAAGGAAAGGAAAGGGGAAAGGAAAGGGGAAAGGAAAGGAGAGGAAAGGAAAGGAGAGGAAAGGAAAGGAGAGGAAAGGAAAGGAAAGGAAAGGAAAGGAAAGGAAAGGAAAGGAAAGGAAAGGAAAGGAAAGGAAAGGAAAGGAAAGGAAAGGAAAGGAAAGGAAAGGAAAGGAAAGGAAAGGAAAGGAAAGGAAAGGAAAGGAAAGGAAAGGGGAAAGGAAAGGAAAGAGGAAAGGAAAGGAAAGGAAAGGAAAGGAAAGGAAAGGAAAGGAAAGGAAAGGAAAGGAAAGGAAAGGAAAGGAAAGGAAAGGAAAGGAAAGGAAAGGAAAGGAAAGGAAAGGAAAGGAAAGGAAAGGAAAGGAAAGGGGAAAGGAAAGGGGAAAGGAAAGGAGAGGAAAGGAAAGGAGAGGAAAGGAAAGGAGAGGAAAGGAGAGGAAAGGAAAGGAGAGGAAAGGAAAGGAGAGGAAAGGAAAGGAGAGGAAAGGAAAGGAGAGGAAAGGAAAGGAAAGGAAAGGAAAGGAAAGGAAAGGAAAGGAAAGGAAAGGAAAGGAAAGGAAAGGAAAGGAAAGGAAAGGAAAGGAAAGGAAAGGAAAGGAAAGGAAAGGAAAGGAAAGGAAAGGGGAAAGGAAAGGAAAGGGGAAAGGAAAGGAAAGGAGAGGAAAGGAAAGGAGAGGAAAGGAAAGGAGAGGAAAGGAAAGGAGAGGAAAGGAAAGGAAAGGAAAGGAAAGGAAAGGAAAGGAAAGGAAAGGAAAGGAAAGGAAAGGAAAGGAAAGGAAAGGAAAGGAAAGGAAAGGAAAGGAAAGGAAAGGAAAGGAAAGGAAAGGGGAAAGGAAAGGGGAAAGGAAAGGAAAGGGGAAAGGAAAGGGGAAAGGAAAGGAGAGGAAAGGAAAGGAGAGGAAAGGAAAGGAGAGGAAAGGAAAGGAGAGGAAAGGAAAGGAGAGGAAAGGAAAGGAGAGGAAAGGAAAGGAGAGGAAAGGAAAGGAGAGGAAAGGAAAGGAGAGGAAAGGAAAGGAGAGGAAAGGAAAGGAGAGGAAAGGAAAGGAAAGGAAAGGAAAGGAAAGGAAAGGAAAGGAAAGGAAAGGAAAGGAAAGGAAAGGAAAGGAAAGGAAAGGAAAGGAAAGGAAAGGAAAGGAAAGGAAAGGAAAGGAAAGGAAAGGAAAGGAAAGGAAAGGAAAGGGAAAGGAAAGGAAAGGGGAAAGGAAAGGAAAGGAGAGGAAAGGAAAGGAGAGGAAAGGAGAGGAAAGGAAAGGAGAGGAAAGGAAAGGAAAGGAAAGGAAAGGAAAGGAAAGGAAAGGAAAGGGGAAAGGAAAGGGGAAAGGAAAGGAGAGGAAAGGAAAGGAGAGGAAAGGAAAGGAGAGGAAAGGATAGGAATGGATAGGACAGGAATGGAAAGGAAAGGAAAGGAAAGGAAAGGAATGGAAAGGAATGGGGATAGGTCAGGGGAAAGGAAAGGAGAGGAAAGGAAAGGAGAGGAAAGGAAAGGAGAGGAAAGGAGAGGAAAGGAGAGGAAAGGAAAGGAGAGGAAAGGAAAGGAGAGGAAAGGAAAGGAGAGGAAAGGAAAGGAGAGGAAAGGAAAGGAGAGGAAAGGAAAGGAAAGGAAAGGAAAGGAAAGGAAAGGAAAGGAAAGGAAAGGAAAGGAAAGGAAAGGAAAGGAAAGGAAAGGAAAGGAAAGGAAAGGAAAGGGGAAAGGAAAGGAAAGGGGAAAGGAAAGGAAAGGAGAGGAAAGGAAAGGAAAGGAAAGGAGAGGAAAGGAAAGGAAAGGAAAGGAAAGGAAAGGAAAGGAAAGGAAAGGAAAGGAAAGGAAAGGAAAGGAAAGGAAAGGAAAGGAAAGGAAAGGAAAGGAAAGGAAAGGAAAGGAAAGGAAAGGAAAGGAAAGGAAAGGAAAGGAAAGGAAAGGAAAGGAAAGGAAAGGAAAGGAAAGGAAAGGGGAAAGGAAAGGGGAAAGGAAAGGAAAGGGGAAAGGAAAGGGGAAAGGAAAGGAGAGGAAAGGAAAGGAGAGGAAAGGAAAGGAGAGGAAAGGAAAGGAGAGGAAAGGAAAGGAAAGGAAAGGAAAGGAAAGGAAAGGAAAGGAAAGGAAAGGAAAGGAAAGGAAAGGAAAGGAAAGGAAAGGAAAGGAAAGGAAAGGAAAGGAAAGGAAAGGAAAGGAAAGGAAAGGAAAGGAAAGGAAAGGAAAGGAAAGGAAAGGAAAGGAAAGGAAAGGAAAGGAAAGGAAAGGAAAGGGGAAAGGGGAAAGGAAAGGAGAGGAAAGGAAAGGAGAGGAAAGGAAAGGAGAGGAAAGGAAAGGAGAGGAAAGGAGAGGAAAGGAAAGGAGAGGAAAGGAAAGGAGAGGAAAGGAAAGGAGAGGAAAGGAAAGGAGAGGAAAGGAAAGGAGAGGAAAGGAAAGGAGAGGAAAGGAAAGGAGAGGAAAGGAAAGGAGAGGAAAGGAAAGGAAAGGAAAGGAAAGGAAAGGAAAGGAAAGGAAAGGAAAGGAAAGGAAAGGAAAGGAAAGGGGAGGAAAGGAAAGGAGAGGAAAGGGGAGGGGAGGAAAGGAAAGGAGAGGAAAGGGGAGGGGAGGGGAGGAGGGGAAGGAGAGGGGAGGAAAGGGGAGGGGGGAGAGGGGAGGAGAGGAGAGGAGAGGGGAGGAGAAGAAAGGAAATATTAAAGGAAATAAACCAAAATAAACCAAAATTAAATTAAATTAAATTAAATAATAAATAAAATTAAATCAAATAAAACAAAATAAAATGAATAAAATAAAATATAAAATAAAAATAAAATGAAATAAAATAAAATGTGAAATAAAAAAATAAAAACTAAATTAACTTGAATTGAATTAAATTAAAGTAAAGTAAAATTAAAAATAAAGTAAAAGAAAAATGAAAAGAAAAGAAAAGAAAAGAAAAGAAAAGAGAAAAGAGAAAAAAGAGAAAAGAAAAAATAAAAATAAAAAATAAAGTAAAATAAAAATAAAATAAAATAAAAATAAAATAAAATAAAATAAAATAAAAATAAAGTAAAATAAAATGAAATGAAAATAAAATAAAAATAAAGTAAAATAAAATGAAAATAAAATAAAATAAAATAAAATAAAAATAAAATAAAATAAAATGAAAATAAAATAAAATAAAAATAAAGTAAAATAAAATAAAATAAAATAAAATAAAATAAAATAAAATAAAATAAAATAAAAATAAAATAAAATAAAATAAAGTAAAATAAAATAACCCAGACCAAAATCAATGGATGTTAATCCAGGGGCAGAGAAATGCACGGAGCACAGGAAAGCCTCCTGTCAGCAGTGGTGAAGGCAGAAGCTGTGCCTTGCTAGATGAGCCTGGGCAGCATTTTGGTTCATTTGGAGGCCATTTGCTAACTCTGTTAGGGCAAGATGCAGATGATGGATAGCAAAAGGATATTCCCTGTCGAAACAGACTCTGCTTCTGAAGGCAGTAATTAGGTTAAGCTCATGAATAAAGCCTTTGGAGAGGCAGCCTGGGCAAAGCAAGAGTGTGTGTGTGTTGGGGGGGGGGGAATGCAGGAGGAAAAGGAGAAAGACAAAAATCTTCCTATGCAAAGAGGGGGCAAAAATGACACCTGGGCAAAAAGGTCTCCATCTGACACGCTGGAAACAATTCACACCTGAAGAGAAATGCCACAGGGACTGATGTGCCAGGGGGAGGGTTATGGAGTCATAGCATCACAGAACTGTCAGGGCTGGAAGGGACCTTAAGGCTCAGCCAGCTCCAAGCCCCCTGCCATGGGCAGGGACACCTCACACTACAGCAGGTTGCTCACAGCCACCTCCAGCCTGGCTGCAAACACCTCCAGGCAGGAGGCTTCCACCACCTCCCTGGGCAGCCTGTGCCAGGCTCTCACCACCCTCCTGGGCAACAACTTCTTCCTCACAGCCAATCTCAATCTCCCCATTTCCAGCTTTGCTCCATCCCCCCCAGTCCTATCCCTCCCTGACACCCTCAGAAGTCCCTCCCCAGCTTTCTTGGAGCCCCCTTAAGATACTGGAAGGCCACAACTTAGGTCTCCTGGGAGCCTTCTCTTCTCCAGCCTGCACAGCCCCCACTCTGTCTGCTAAGGAAGTCACCTTGTGACTTGATGACCTTAGAGCTCTTTGGCAACCAAATCAATTCTGTGATCCAATGGTAGCACCATGCTGGTCATCTGACACTGGCACAGGCTGCCCAGGGAGGTGGTGGAGTCCTCATCCCTGGAGGTGTGCAAGAAAGTGGTGGCCATGGCACTGGGGGCCATGGTTCAGTGGTCATGGTGGTGCTGGGTTGCTGGGTGGACTGGATGATCTCAGAGGTCTCTTCCAATCAAAACAGTTCTCTGATTCTATGTCTGTGATTCATAGAATCATAGACTGGTTTGGGTTGGATGGAAGCTTAAAGGTCATGGAACCTTGAAGACCATGAGGGTGGTGAGGCACTGGAACAGGTTGCCCAGGGGTTACTGATTGACAGCTGGCTGAACACGAGCACAGCCCTGTGAGGAGAGGCTGAGGGAGCTGGGGTTGCTCAGCCTGCAGAAGAGGAGGCTCAGGGGAGACCTTCTTGCTCTTTGCAACTCCCTGAAGGGAGGTTGGAGCCAGGTGGGGGTTGGTCTCTTCTCCCAGGCAGCCAGCAGCAGAACAAGAGGCCACAGTCTCAAGCTGTGCCAGGGGAGGTTTAGGCTGATGTTAGGAAGAAGCTCTTCCCACAAAGAGTATGTTGTCATAGGGATGTGCTGCCCAGGGAGGTGGTGGAGTCACCATCACTGGAGGTGTTAAAGGAAGAGCCTGGATGAGGCCCTTGGTCCAGGGTTTAGTTGATTAGATGGTGCTGGGTGACAGGTTGGACTCAATGATCTCAAAGGTCTCTTCCAACCTGGTCTATTCCATTCCATTCCATTCTATTCCATTCTATTCCATTCTATTCTATTCTATTCTATTCTATTCTATTCTATTCCATTCCATTCCATTCCATTCCATTCCATTCCATTCCATTCCATTCCTTTCCATTCCATTCCATTCCATTCCATTCCATTCCATTCCATTCCATTCCATTCCATTCCATCCCATTCTATTCTATTCTATTCTATTCTATTCTATTCTATTCTATTCTATTCTATTCTATTCTATTCTATTCCATTCCATTCCATTCCATTCCATTCCATTCCATTCCATTCCATTCCATTCCATTCCATTCCATTCCATTCCATTCTATTCCATTCCATTCTACCAAAGGCAAAGCTAAACAAGGTGGTTTGAATCTCCAGGTAGAAGGTTCTTTTACCCTGGCTGGAAGAGATCACCCAACACCATCCAGGAGGGAAAAGTGAGATTGAGGGTAGTGATGCTCCTCAGAGGTCAGTACTGCATCCACTCATCTTCATCAACAACCTAGATGAAGGGACAGAGGACCCTCAGCCTCAGGTGCCAAACTCACCCCACCAGGCTGTGTTGTTCAGCCAGACCTGGGCAAGCTGGAAGGGAACATCATGAAGTTCAACAAGGGCAAGAGCAGAGTCCTGCACATGAGGAGGAACAACCAGGACAGGTGAGGGGTGACCTGCTGGAGAGCAGCTCTGTGGAGAAGGAGCTTGGAGTGCTGGGGGACAAGGTCACCACCAGCCAGCAATGTGCCCCTGTGGCCTCAACTGCATCCCTGGGCAGCCTGTGCCTGTATTTCACCACCCTCATGGTGCAGAACTTCCTCCTGGTGTCCAGCCTAAATCTGACCTGCTCCAGTTTCAAGCCCACGATGCTGCTCCTGGTTTTGACCTGCTCCAGAAGGCCTCTCTGGGGTGTGTGCTGAGAGGTGTCACACACACAGCTGCCACAGGCACAGCAGAGCTGTGGCAGGGGCCAGAAATCTCTCTTTGGTGGGATGATTTGTGGTTGTGTTGCTGCATTATTGGCTTGTCAGCTTGAAAGAAGAAATGTGCCTCTGCTTTCATTTGTCATGCCCTGGAAAGGGCTCCCCCCTTGCTCTCCCTGCTCTTATCTTGATTCATCACCACGAGTGACCCCCGAGGGCTGCCTGCACGCTGTGGGCCCTGCTCCCTTCCTACATCAGAGAATGGTTTGGGTTGCCAGGGACCTTAAAAATCATCTAGTTACAGCTCCCCTGACATGGGGACACCTTCCACCAGCACAGGTTGCTCAAGGCCTCACTCAACCTGGCCTGAGAAGCATGGAATCATAGAATTGATAAGGTTGGAGGAGACCTCAAAGATCATCAAGTCCAAGCTGTCACCCAACACCTCCTGACTACTAGACCATGGCTCCAAGTGCCACATCCAATCCCTTCTTGAACACCTCCAGGGATGGTGATTCCACCACCTCCCTGGGCAGCACATCCCAGTGGCTAACAACTCTCTCTGTGAAAAACTTTCTCTTCACCTCCAACCTAGACCTCCCCTGGCACAGCTTGAGACTGTGTCCTCTTGTTCTGCTGCTGGGTGCCTGTGAGAAGAGACCAACTCCCACAATTACTGGAGACAGCAATAAGAATTTCCTCCTCATGTCTCATCTAAATCCAGTTTCTCCCAGTCTGAAGCCATTACCTCTCATCCTGTCACTCCACACTGTTAGACAAAGTTTGCTCTCATGAGACCCCAGCTGGAGTACTGTGTCCATCTCTGGGTGCCTGGGAGAAGAGACCAACCCCCACCTGGCTCCAACCTCCCTTCAGGGAGTTGGAGAGAGCAAGAAGGTCTCCCCTGAGCCTCCTCTTGTCCAGGCTAAATTGTGTTAGGGGAGGCTTAGGTTGGACTTTAGGAACAATTTCTTTGCTGCAAGAGTAGTCAGGGATTGGCACAGGCTGCCCAGGGAGCTGCTGGAGTCCCCATCCCTGGAGGTGCTCAAGAAACCTGTGGGGACAGGGTTTAATGGCCATGGTGGTGTTGGGTTGATGGTTGGACCCCATGATCTTAGAAGTCTCTTCCAACCAAACCAATATGATGATTCTCCTCATGTTAAGGAAAAAAGGAGAGGAACTGTTCCAGGGTGGTGAGAGCCTGGCACTGGTTGCCCAGGGAGGTGATGGAAGCCTCCTGCCTGGAGGTGTTTGCAGCCAGGCTGGAGGTGGCTGTGAGCAACCTGCTGTGGTGTGAGGTGTCCCTGCCCATGGCAGGGGATTGGAACTGGCTGAGCCTTGAGGTCCCTTCCACCCCTGGAGGTGTTGAAGAAGCTTATGGCCATGGCTCTGTGGGACATGGTTTAGTGGCCATGGTGGTGCTGGGTTGACAGTTGGGCTGGCTGACCTTAGAGGTCTTCCCCAAGTGAAACCATTCAGTGATTCTCTGATTTTTAACAGATTGATGCAGCAAAACCAGGCCTCACTTCCCCCAGAGCTCCACACTCTAGGCAAGTAGAAAGCACAGAGCTTTGATTCATTCCTCTCTTCAGGGTGCTTCGGATCGCTCTGAGAAGGCAGCGTGGAGAGGAATCCACCCAGGCAACCACACACAGGAACAAACCCAGAGCTTTCCTTCTGCACAATGGATTCAGGATGGGACTGAAACATCCTGCAGGGGGAGGAACAAAAGGAGCAAACTAGAGAGACAGCAAAGAAAAAGGGAGAGAGGAAGGGATGTGATTTCATTCCCAGGTCACGTTAAGTGCAGTTCCATGGCTGTGCCTCTGAATCAGCTGCCTGAAATAGCTGGGCTGTATATTTAACTTCCCAATGAAATGGCTTCTGCTGTAAATATTGAGGCCATCCAGGGGGATTAAATATTAAAAATGACATTTAAGGAAAGCCCCAGTTGCTGTGTGAGCTGAGCTGAGCTGAGCTGAGCTTAGCTGGCATTCAGGGAATCACAGCATGGCTCAGGTTGGAAGGGAGCTCAGAGCTCCTCTGCTCCAAGCTCCCCACCATGCCCAGGGACACCTCTCAGCTCCACTCAGCTGCTCAAGGCCTCAGCCAGCCTGGCCTTCAACACCCCCAGCAAGGAGGCAGCCACAGCCTCCCTGGCCAGCCTGGGCCACACTCTCACCACCCTCCCAAGCAACAACTTCTGCCTCAGCTCCACTCTGACCCTGCTCTGCCTCAGCTTCCAACCATTCCCCCTTGGCCTGGCTCCAGCCCCCCTCAGCTAAAGTCTCTCTGCAGCCTTCCTGCAGGATGCCTTCAGGTCCTGGCAGGCAGCTCTGAGGTGCCCCTGGAGCCTTCTCCTCTGCAGGCTGCACAGCCCCAGCTCCCTCAGCCTGTGCTCCCAGCAGAGCTGCTCCAGCCCTTGGAGCATCTTTGTGGCCTCCTCTGGCCTCTCTCCAGCAGCTCTGTGTCCTTCTTCTGCTGGGGACCCCAGAGCTGGAGGCAGGATTGGAGGTGAGGTCTGAGCAGAGCAGAGCCCAGGGGCAGAATCCCCTCTGCTGCCCTGCTGCCCACACTGCTCTGGCTGCCAGCACCCAGCTGCCTGCTGGGCTGCAGGAGGGCACTGCTGGCTCCTGGGGAGCTGCTCAACAACCAACACCCCCAAGGCTCTTTTGCATCCAGCCATTGGTGCTTATTCCTGCAGAAACAAACCAATAAATACCCCCCTGGGGTTTTGAGTGGGAGTCAGAGCCTTCCACATCCCCAGGACAAGGGCAGCGATGCCTGGGCTTTGGAGTCCTCTTTCTTCTCCTTTGCTCAGCCAGCATCTGGCCAAACATTTCCAGCGTTGTGGAGAAGGAATAAAACCATCCCAAGCCCTGAGGGCAGCCCTGGTGATGGGAATGGCTTGGGTGAGCTTCAGGAGTGGGCCAGTGCCCCAGTTCTACTGTCAGCTTGCAACAGGGAGAAATTGTTTCTCTCTGAGCCTTCCTGTGGGCACACCATGGGGCAGCAGATCTGCCATGTGGGTCTCCAATGAGCAAACCAGAGCCAAACCATCCCAAACCCACAACAGAAAGGCTTTCCCTGGACATGTGTCCCACCTCCCTGGGTGGGAACCTGTCTGGCTGCACAAGTGTCCTCTCTCAGAGGCTACACCTCTGAAGGCACCCCTGGAGGCACTGCCTTAGCATGAGAGATGTTGTGAGTATTGGGCAAGGGAATAGCCATCAGACAAGCACAGACTCACAGAATGGTAGGGGCTGGGAGGGATCTCAAGAGATCATCCAGTCCAACCCCCCTGCCATGTCCTAAAGCACTTGGGGAATTCAAACTCATTCCTGACAGAGCCTCCCTCTGCCCACCTGCCATGAAGCTCCTGGAGAAAACACTTGCAGAACAATTCCAACAGTCCCTTCAGGTGCTGAAGAAAACAGAGCAGGCTTGAGGAGAAGCCTTAAACCAGGGATCCCTCTGCTTCAGGGATCACAAAGTAATCCATTCCCCTACGGGGGGCATTGGACCATAGAATCACAGAACTGTCAGGGCTGCTGGGGAGAGTCCAAGGGAGAGCCAGGAGGATGCTTAGGGGACTTGAGCATCTCCCCTGTGAAGAGAGACTGAGAGCCCTGGGGCTGTTTAGTGTGGAGAGGAGAAGGCTGAGAGGGATCTGATCAATGTCTATCAATAGCTGAGGGCTGGGGGTCAGCTGGAGGGGGCCAAGCTCTTTTGGGTGGTGCACAGTGATAAGACAAGGAACCAATAGAGACAAACTTGAACAGAGAAGGTTTCAGCTCCACATGAGGAGAAACTTCTTTGGTGTGAGGGTGACAGAGCCCTGGAGCAGGCTGCCCAGAGAGGTTGTGAAGTCTCCTCTGGAGCCTTTCCAACCCCACCTGGATGCATTGCTGTGCAGCCTGCCCTGAGTGATGCTGCTGTGGCAGGGGGGTTGGGCTGGATGCTCTCTGGAGGTCCCTTCCAACCTCTCATGTACTCTGATAGTGTGAAGGTTCCAGCAGCAGGGGATGTGAAGTTGAGGCAGAGGAAGTTCCATGGAAACAGGAGGAAGAATTATTTCCCTGTGAGGGTGACAGAGCCCTGGAGCAGGCTGCCCAGGGGGTGGTGGAGTCTCCCTCTCTGGAGAGATTCAAGACCTGCCTGGATGTGTTCCTGTGTGATCTGCTGTGGGTGATCCTGCTCTGGCAGGGGGGTTGGACTGGATGAGCTCTCAAAGTGCCTTCCAGCCCCTGGCACTCTGTGATTCTGTGATATGAAGCAGGGGATGTGATGATCCTCACCAAGGTGGGCTCCAGCAGCAGGGGATGTGATGATCCTCACCAAGGTGGGCTCCAGCAGCAGGGATGTGATGACACTCACCAAGGTGGGCTCCAGCAGCAGGGATGTGATGACACTCACCAAGGTGGGCTCCAGCAGCAGGGGATGTGATGACACTCCCCAAGGGGGGCTCCAGCAGCAGGGATGTGATGACACTAACCAAGGTGGGCTCCAGCAGCAGGGGATGTGATGACACTCACCAAGGTGGGCTCCAGCAGCAGGGGATGTGATGACACTCCCCAAGGGGGGCTCCAGCAGCAGGGGATGTGATGACACTCCCCAAGGTGGGCTCCAGCAGCAGGGGATGTGATGACACTCCCCAAGGGGGGCTCCAGCAGCAGGGGATGTGATGACACTCCCCAAGGTGGGCTCCAGCAGCAGGGGATGTGATGACACTCACCAAGGTGGGCTCCAGCAGCAGGGGATGTGATGACACTCACCAAGGTGGGCTCCAGCAGCAGGGGATGTGATGACACTCACCAAGGGGGGCTCCAGCAGCAGGGGATGTGATGACACTCCCCAAGGTGGGCTCCAGCAGCAGGGGATGTGATGATCCTCACCAAGGTGGGCTCCAGCAGCAGGGGATGTGATGACACTCCCCAAGGTGGGCTCCAGCAGCAGGGGATGTGATGACACTCACCAAGGTGGGCTCCAGCAGCAGGGATGTGATGACACTCACCAAGGGGGGCTCCAGCAGCAGGGATGTGATGACACTCACCAAGGGGGGCTCCAGCAGCAGAGGTGTGATGACACTCACCAAGGTGGGCTCCAGCAGCAGGGGATGTGATGACACTCCCCAAGGGGGGCTCCAGCAGCAGGGATGTGATGACACTCACCAAGGTGGGCTCCAGCAGCAGGGGATGTGATGACACTCACCAAGGTGGGCTCCAGCAGCAGGGGATGTGATGACACTCACCAAGGTGGGCTCCAGCAGCAGGGGATGTGATGACACTCCCCAAGGGGGGCTCCAGCAGCAGGGATGTGATGACACTCACCAAGGTGGGCTCCAGCAGCAGGGGATGTGATGACACTCACCAAGGTGGGCTCCAGCAGCAGGGGATGTGATGACACTCACCAAGGTGGGCTCCAGCAGCAGGGGATGTGATGATCCTCACCAAGGTGGGCTCCAGCAGCAGGGGATGTGATGACACTCCCCAAGGGGGGCTCCAGCAGCAGGGGATGTGATGACACTCCCCAAGGTGGGCTCCAGCAGCAGGGGATGTGATGATCCTCACCAAGGTGGGCTCCAGCAGCAGGGGATGTGATGACACTCCCCAAGGTGGGCTCCAGCAGCAGGGGATGTGATGACACTCCCCAAGGTGGGCTCCAGCAGCAGGGATGTGATGACACTCACCAAGGGGGGCTCCAGCAGCAGGGATGTGATGACACTCACCAAGGGGGGCTCCAGCAGCAGAGGTGTGATGACACTCACCAAGGGGGGCTCCAGCAGCAGGGATGTGATGACACTCACCAAGGTGGGCTCCAGCAGCAGGGGATGTGATGACACTCACCAAGGTGGGCTCCAGCAGCAGGGGATGTGATGACACTCCCCAAGGTGGGCTCCAGCAGCAGGGGATGTGATGACACTCACCAAGGGGGGCTCCAGCAGCAGGGGATGTGATGATCCTCACCAAGGGGGGCTCCAGCAGCAGAGGTGTGATGATCCTCCCCAAGTGGGGCTCCAGCAGCAGGGGCTGTGATGATCTCCCCAAGGGGGGCTCCAGCAGCAGGGATGTGATGACACTCCCCAAGGTGGGCTCCAGCAGCAGGGGGTGTGATGATCCTCACCAAGAGGGGCTCCAGCAGCAGGGGTGTGATGACACTCCCCAAGGTGGGGTCCAGCAGCAGGGGATGTGATGACCCTCCCCAAGGGGGGCTCCAGCAGCAGGGGCTGTGAAACCAAGGTGGGCTCCAGCAGCAGGGGATGTGATGACACTCCCCAAGGTGGGCTCCAGCAGCAGGGGATGTGATGACACTCACCAAGGTGGGCTCCAGCAGCAGGGATGTGATGATCCTCACCAAGGTGGGCTCCAGCAGCAGGGGATGTGATGACACTCACCAAGGTGGGCTCCAGCAGCAGGGGATGTGATGACACTCACCAAGGTGGGCTCCAGCAGCAGGGATGTGATGATCCTCACCAAGGTGGGCTCCAGCAGCAGGGGATGTGATGACACTCACCAAGGTGGGCTCCAGCAGCAGGGGATGTGATGATCCTCACCAAGGTGGGCTCCAGCAGCAGGGGATGTGATGACACTCCCCAAGGGGGGCTCCAGCAGCAGGGGATGTGATGACACTCACCAAGGTGGGCTCCAGCAGCAGGGGATGTGATGATCCTCACCAAGGTGGGCTCCAGCAGCAGGGGATGTGATGACACTCACCAAGGTGGGCTCCAGCAGCAGGGATGTGATGATCCTCACCAAGGGAGGCTCCAGCAGCAGGGGATGTGATGACACTCACCAAGGTGGGCTCCAGCAGCAGGGGATGTGATGACACTCCCCAAGGTGGGCTCCAGCAGCAGGGGATGTGATGACACTCACCAAGGTGGGCTCCAGCAGCAGGGGATGTGATGACACTCACCAAGGTGGGCTCCAGCAGCAGGGATGTGATGATCCTCACCAAGGTGGGCTCCAGCAGCAGGGATGTGATGACACTCCCCAAGGTGGGCTCCAGCAGCAGGGGATGTGATGACACTCCCCAAGGTGGGCTCCAGCAGCAGGGGATGTGATGACACTCCCCAAGGTGGGCTCCAGCAGCAGGGGATGTGATGACACTCCCCAAGGTGGGCTCCAGCAGCAGGGGTGTGATGACACTCACCAAGGTGGGCTCCAGCAGCAGGGGATGTGATGACACTCACCAAGGTGGGCTCCAGCAGCAGGGGATGTGATGACACTCACCAAGGTGGTCTCCAGCAGCAGGGGATGTGATGATCCTCACCAAGGTGGGCTCCAGCAGCAGGGATGTGATGATCCTCACCAAGGTGGGCTCCAGCAGCAGGGATGTGATGATCCTCCCCAAGGTGGGCTCCAGCAGCAGGGGCTGTGATGACACTCACCAAGGTGGGCTCCAGCAGCAGGGGATGTGATGACACTCACCAAGGTGGGCTCCAGCAGCAGGGGATGTGATGACACTCACCAAGGTGGGCTCCAGCAGCAGGGGATGTGATGACACTCACCAAGGTGGGCTCCAGCAGCAGGGGATGTGATGACACTCACCAAGGGGGGCTCCAGCAGCAGGGGATGTGATGATCCTCACCAAGGTGGGCTCCAGCAGCAGGGGTGTGATGATCCTCACCAAGGTGGGCTCCAGCAGCAGGGGATGTGATGACACTCACCAAGGTGGGCTCCAGCAGCAGAGGTGTGATGACACTCACCAAGGTGGGCTCCAGCAGCAGAGGTGTGATGACACTCACCAAGGTGGGCTCCAGCAGCAGGGATGTGATGACACTCACCAAGGTGGGCTCCAGCAGCAGAGGTGTGATGACACTCCCCAAGGTGGGCTCCAGCAGCAGGGGCTGTGAAACCAAGGTGGGCTCCAGCAGCACAGCACCTGGCCATGTGTTTTGCAGCCCACTGCTCTGCTTGGTGAAGCCACTTAGCAGCAGCTTCCAAGTTGAGAACTGGATTTCAGTTCAGGGAATGAAAAGGGGCTGCAGGGGCTGTCCTAATGTGAGATGATCAGGTGTGGTCGAACACGGAGCAAGGCTGGAACTCGAACCGAGGTTAGCAGCCCTCAAGCAAGGGCTTCCCAGGGCTGCTCTCGAGGAGAGCAGGAACTGCAGGATCTTTTTTTCCCCAGGTGCCTTTTAATTTACATAAGAAAGCCTAAATGCGGGGTTTACTCAGCTATTATTCCATAAAATGAGGTGCAGAGGAAGGCTTTGCTCTGCTGATGCTAATGATCTCGTTGCCTTTGTAGTGTGAACAGCCTCAGGAGTGCTCAGGGAGCCGCCGGCTCCTGGTGGAGCTGCAGCCCTGGGGCAGGAGCGTTTGCTTGGCAAGGGAATCCCAAATGAGCTGTTGGCAGCTAAAAGCCTGAACCCCTGCCGGGAGCTGCTGTGGTGCTACAGGTTGTCAATGGTCAAGGCTGGGCTGGCCACCAGACCAGTGCCAGAGGCTCTGCAGGATCCCCTCTGCCTCCCCTAAGGGAAGGAGGGAGAGAGGCTGATGGGCTGGGGAAGAAACTAAGCCAGCTGGGATGGGAAGAAGAACAATGCAATGGGATAGAGACACAGAGACACAAAGCAAGATGGAAGCCAAGCCCTGAGGGCAAGGATGGCACCACTGGCACCACTGCTGCTGGGGGCAGGCCCTGGGCAAGTCCCAGCCTGGGCTCAGCAGCAGATGGGAAGCAGATTGAGGAGCTGGATGCTGGAGCTGGATTGAGGAAGACAGGGATGGGGCTGGAAGGCAGAAGGGAGAGAGTCCTGCTGGGACAGCAGCCAGGGAAGGAGAGGCTTGAGCCTGGGCATCCCTCAGCTTGCTGCTGAAGATGCCATCCAGGGGCTGCAGTGCCTTGGGGGGCACTTGAGGCTCCCCTCTGCTGTCTGCTCCTGCCCACAGCTGCCCCCTCTGCCTTCCTGCCCCCCAAGGTGGGGCAGAGCTGTGGCAGTGCCCTTGGTGTGCAGAGCAGCAAGGCTGAGGCAGAGGCTTTGTGCTCCCCAGCCCAGCTCCTCCAGGACTCAGCTTGCAGGCCTCTCATTTGACTCCAGAGTTCCTTGTCTGGCTGAGCACAGAGCTCACCTATTACCTGTTTCAGGCAAGAGACAGAGGCACTTCTGTATTTCAGTAAGATTGTGAGCAAATCATTGCTGGAGAATAGACCCATTCCACACAAACATCTGGCAAGTCCTAGCTGTAGGCATGAGAGCAGCTGGAAATAGAATCACAGAATGGTTTTGCTTGGAAAAGATCTTTAGAGATGGAGTCCAACCACCAAGCCAACACCATCATGCTCATGAAACCATGTCCCATACTGGCTGTGGCTGTGAGCAACCTGCTGTGGTGTGAGGTGTCCCTGCCCATGGCAGGGGGCTTGGAGCTGGCTGAGCCTTGAGCTCCCTCCCAACCCTGACACTTCTTTGATGACCTTTGAAGATCTCTCCCACCCCCCTGCAGTCTGTCAGTCCAAATAGCTTCGTGGAGAGCTGGGGCTCGGAGGTGTGAAGAAGCAGCAAGGGTTGGGTTGCTCCTGCCCACAGCTGCCCCCTCTGCCTTCCTGCCCCCCAAGGTGGGGCAGAGCTGTGGCAGTGCCCTTGGTGTGCAGAGCAGCAAGGCTGAGGCAGAGGCTTTGTGCCCCCCAGGCCTTGGCAGGAGCTCTGCCCCTCAGCTTCTCCCTGCTAGCAGCAGCCCCTGGCTGTGCCAAGCTGCCCTGAGCTTCAGCCAGTGCCTGAGTGAGCAGAGCCTGAGCTGGGCACTGCCAGCCTGAGCAGAGCTGCTGCTGGGCCAGCTCAGAGCAGGACAGAGGTGTGTATGTGAATCCATCCCCCCTCTTCTCAGCCAGCTGGGGTGCTGGGGTTTTTCTCAGCCCATCACAGAGTGAGCAGTAGCAGCTAGCCTGGAGGAGTAGCTGGCTGCCTGGTGGCGTACAGGCTGCCTCTCCTGCTCACCCAGCTCTATGGATTCAGGTATTGATTTTAGCCTTAGCTGATGTCAGAACTGCTTGCAGGGGACAAGAGGACCTCCAGTAACTGGCAGTGCAGGTTGCTCAAGCTCACCACAGACCTTCTGGCACAACCTGGGGTTATGCAACCTCCTTCCAAAGAAGCTGAGCCTCCCCAGGGGTGGTTCCTCTAGTTACCCAGGGGCTGTGAAAACTCAGTTAAGAAGCCATCTGGCCTAGGGGGCTCTGCTGACCTGTCAGTGGCTAATGATGTTGGAAATGTGACCTTGTCTGATTAGCATTGGCCACTGCCCAGTGCTTTGAAACAAACCTTGCTTGTCATCTGTACAGGTCAGAAGGTAATGAGGGCAGCCTTCTGGTAGCAGTAGAGGAAATGCTCTCTGAAGAGAGAAGTCCAGTCTGTTCCAAATCCAACTGCAGGGCAGAGCAGTCAGGAACTGTTCTTAGAGGCCTGGTTCAGCAAACTGAAGAGTTGGGGCTGTTCAGTCTGGAGAAGAGAGGCTCCCAGGAGACCTCCTTGTGGCCTTCCAGGATCTGCAGGGGGCTCCAAGAAAGCTGGGGAGGGACTTTGGAGGGTGTCAGGGAGGGATAGGACTGGGGGGGATGGAGCACAACTAGAAGTGGGGAGATTGAGATTGGATGTGAGGAAGAAGTTGTTGCCCATGAGGGTGGTGAGAGCCTGGCACAGGTTGCCCAGGGAGGTGGTGGAAGCCTCCTGCCTGGAGGTGTTTGCAGCCAGGCTGGAGGTGGCTGTGAGCAACCTGCTGTGGTGTGAGGTGTCCCTGGCCATGGCAGGGGGTTGGAGCTGGCTGAGCCTTGAGGTCCCTTCCAACCCTGACAGTTCTGTGGTTCTGTGAATCTGGATGCACTTGGCCATGATAACATCGTGAGAGCACAGGTTCTGGGGCCCATGCTTTCTGTGCCCTGTCAGAAGGGGATGTGCTGGAAGGTGTCCAGAGAAGGGCAACAAAGCTGGGGAGGGGTCTGGAGCACAGCCCTGTGAGGAGAGGCTGAGGGAGCTGGGGTTGCTTAGCCTGCAGAAGAGGAGGCTCAGGGGAGACCTTCTTGCTCTCTCCAACTCCCTGAAGGGAGGTTGTAGCCAGGTGGGGGTTGGTCTCTTCTCCCAGGCAGCCAGCACCAGAACAAGAGGACACAGTCTCAAGCTGTGCCAGGGGAGGTTGAGGCTGGAGGTGAGGAAGAAATTCTTCCCAGCAAGAGTAATTTGCCACTGGGATGTGCTGCCCAGGGAGGTGGTGGAGTCCCCATCCCTGGAGGTGTTCAAGAGGGGATTGGATGTGGCACTTGGAGCCATGGTTTGGTTGCCAGGAGGTGTTGGGTATTAGGTCACAGGTTGGACTTGATGACCTCTGTGGTGTTTTCCAGCCTGGTTGATTCTGTGATTGATTGCTTTCTATCCCACTTCCCTACCTGTTCTTGCCCTTTAAAGTCCCTTTTGGAGTCTCACCCCCTGACAACCCCCAGTCTCTTGCCTTTCAAGGCTCAAGTGGAGATGCTGCTCTTGGGATTCTTCTGTGGAAGCTCAGTTCAGCAGACACCAATGGGAGCTGCTGAATTCTGGGCTGCTTTGAGGCTCCAGTGGGTGAGAGAAGCTGTTTACCTCTTAATGCCTCCTTACCCACCAGAGTCCCTTCACAGCAATCTCTGTTACCACAGAAAGACTCTCTTGATATCTGGCTTCACAGCTAAGCCTCCCTCCCTCCACTGGCTCCTTCCAGCAGCTAATTGAACCAAATCACACTGAAATGAGTCCCTGATGAGAGACCCAGGGCTCACTCTTTTATTCCCCACCCCCCTCCCCTGCTTTTAATAGCCCTGTTAGTCTTCCTGCATGCTAAAGTGCCAGCAGTGGCTCTTTTCCTGATGGCAGACAGCTATTATCTGGCAAGCAGGGGCATTCTCTTCCCAACCTCTCCTTGGGGGATTACCCCCAGCTGCCTCAGCACTGGCTCTGAGCTGAAAGGCAGCCTTTGGAAATGGGGGGTTTGTATTCCTGCAGTGGCTGGGGGTCCTGGTCTCTGAGGAGGCTTGCTTAAAGCAGCAACCAAAAAGGGAGAAGAATCTTCCTTTCAACCAGGTTCATCTCCAAACCTCAAGGAATTCCAGGCTGCTGCTGCTTGTGTCCAGGGAGAAGGGAAAATGGTTTCGTGTTTGCATCCTATGACACAGCCCTGGGAGATCCCAGGGCTGCTGCCTCCAGACACTCCTGCAGCTGGTGGAAATGAGGTTGGATCACAGGACAGAATCACAGACCTGTCAGGGTTGGAAGGGACCTCAAGGATCAGCCAACTGCATGGCAGAGCTGGGCCCAAGCCAATCTCATGAGGGTTCAGCAAGGCCAAGGGCAAGGTCCTGCAGCTGGCTCAGGGCAATCCCAGGCACTGACACAGGCTGGGCAGGGACTGGCTGGAGAGCAGCCCTCAAGGAAAGGCCTTGGGGGTGCTGGGGGAGGAGAAGCTCAAGAGGAGCCAGCAGTCAGCACTTGCAGCCCAGAGAGCCAAGCAGAGCCTGGGCTGCAGCAAGAGAAGTGTGGCCAGCAGGGCCAGGGAGGGGATTCTGCCCCTCTGCTCCACTCTGCTGAGACCACAGCTGCAGCTCTGGGGCCAGGTCTGGAGCCTCTGTGCCAGGAAGGCTCTGGAGGGGCTGGAAGGTGCCCAGAGAAGGGCCACGAGGAGGAGCAGAGGGCTGGAGCTGCTCTGCTCTGGAGACAGCCTGAGAGAGTTGGGGTTGTGCAGGCTGGAGAGGAGAAGGCTCCCAGGAGACCTTCTGGTGGCCTTCCAGGATCTGCAGGGGGCTGCAAGGAAGCTGGGGAGGGACTTCTGAGGGTGTCAGGGAGGGATAGGACTGGGGGGGATGGAGCAAAACTAGAAGTGAGGAGACTGAGATTGGATGTGAGGAAGAAGTTGTTGCCCATGAGGGTGGTGAGAGCCTGGCACAGGCTGCCCAGGGAGGTGGTGGAAGCCTCCTGCCTGGAGGTGTTTGCAGCCAGGCTGGAGGTGGCTGTGAGCAACCTGCTGTAGTGTGAGGTGTCCCTGGCCATGGCAGGGGGCTTGGAGCTGGCTGAGCCTTGAGGTCCCTTCCAGCCCTGCCAGTTCTGTGATTCTATGATTCCTGTGACAACTTCCAGGTCATGGTTTAAAGCCTTTATGGTTTAGTCACTGCTTGCCACCAGGACACTTGTTTGCTAAGCTGGTACCTGCTTGGTGAGGTCTTCACCATCAGAGGGCTTGCAGCACCTTCCCTATAGAGCAGGCTGAGAGAGCTGGGGTTGTTCAGCCTGGAGAAGAGGAGGCTCTGGGGGGACCTTAGAGCAGCCTGCCAGTAGCTGAATGGGGCTACAAGAAAGCTGAGGATGGTCTTGGAGTGGCAGGTGAGGGAGTTGCTTTATTTGTCATGAAAGGTTGCAATACAAGGGCTGGGAGTGATAGGATGAGAGGGAATGGACTGAAGCTTGGGGAGGGCAGATTGAGACTGGAGATGAGGAAGAAACTCTGACATTGAGGGTGGGGAGACTCTGGCACAGGCTGCCCAGGGAGGCTGTGGCTGCCTCCTGCCTGGAGGTGCTCAAGGCCAGGCTGGATGAGGCCTTGAGCAAGCTGGGCTGGGGGGAGGTGTCCCTGCCCATGGCAGGGGGGGTTGGAACAGGATGATCTCTAAGGCTCCTTCCACCCCAAGCCATTCCCTGAGTCTTTGAGTGCTGTCTGCAGGGCAGCAGCTCTCCCCCATGGTGAAGCCAGAGAGGTCTCCCTCACCCCTTACTTTTGGGCTTGCTTTTGTGTCCCCATTGCCATGCTGGCAGTGGAGCTCCATTTCCTGCCTTCTGGAGGAGGTTCCTTGTTGCTGGCTGCCAGCCACACCAGCTGGGCAGAGGTGCAATTAGGGACAAGCCATGGCTTTGCCTTTTAGGCTGAGGCACTCTCTGTAATGTTCTCAATCAGAAGAGCCTGCTTTGTCTTAGCCCCTGGGCACCAGTAGTGGCTAATTAAAATCCATAATTAACTGGAGCAAAACCATCAGGCAGCAGATAGGCAGCTCCCAGCTCAGGGGGGAGAGCATCTCCCCCTTCACTTCCACCCTAAGGGCTGGCCTGAGATCACAGGGACGCAAACCCAACCTCCTCTATTGACTCTTTGCCAGAAGAGGGTGGCCAGCAAGGTTGAGAGAGGTTCTTCTTCCCTTCTGCTCTGCCCTAGGGAGGCCACAGCTGGAGTCCTGGGTCCAGTTCTGGGCTCCCCAGTCGGAGAGAGGCAGGGAACTGCTGGAGAGAGGCCAGGGGAGGCTGCAGAGATGCTGAAGGGACCTCTCGTGGAGGGGAGCAGCAGCTTCAGGGCCAGGGGCTGTGCAGGGGCTGCCAGGGGGATGTGGCGGCTCTGATGGGGTCACAGCAGCCCAGCACAGGAACACACCAGTCCCACTGGCCCCAGCCAATGCACCCAGCTCAGGTCCTGTGGCTGAAGGAAGAAGCTGCAAGCATCATCAGCTACCTGAAATGCTCTGGGTCCAGGTCTGAGACAGAGATCTGCTGGAGAGAGCCCAGGGGAGGCTGCAGAGATGCTGAGTGAGGGTCCTGGAGCAGCTCTGTGAGGAGCAAAGGCTGAGAGCCCTGGGGCTGAGAGCCTGCAGAAGAGCAGCCCCAGAGGGCAGCTGAGCAATGCTCAGCAAGAGACAAAGGAGCTGTGGGGGGCAAGAGGCTGTGGCCAGGCTCTGCTCAGTGGTGCCCAGGGACAGCACAAGGGGCAGTGGGTACAGGCTGGACCCCAGGAGGTTCCATGTGAAGAGGAGGAGAAAGTTGTTTGGTGTGAGGCTGCTGGAGGCCTGGAGCAGGCTGCCCAGAGAGGTTGTGGAGTCTCCTGGTGTGGAGAGCTTCCAACCCTCCCTGGGCATTGTGCTGCTGGGCAAGCTGCTGGGGGTGCCCTGCTGGAGCAGGGGCTTGGACTGGGTGAGCTCCAGAGGTCCCTTCCAACCCCACCATGCTGGGGTGCTGGGACTCTAGCACTGTATAAAGATGGTAATGGCAGAGCAATGCCTACAAAGCAGGACTCTCTCTTAGGAAGAGGGAAAACCCCAAGAAGGTATCCTTCACCTTTTTGCAAGTCGATTTACCTGGTCCCTAAGAGCCCAAGGGCAGGAGATTGAACATATCCAAGTGCCAGGTGCTGCACATTGGCCACAGCAACCCCAGGCAGTGCTACAGGCTGGGGGCAGAGTGGCTGAGAGCAGCCAGGCAGAGAGGGACCTGGGGGTGCTGATGGACAGTAGGCTGAACACGAGCCAGCAGTGTGCCCAGGGGGCCAAGAAGGCCAAGAGCATCCTGGCCTGCATCAGGAAGAGGATCAGGGAAGTCCTTGTGCCCTGTGCTCAGCACTGCTTAGGCCACACCTTGCCCAGAGAGGTTGTGGAGTCTCCTGGTGTGGAGAGCTTCCAACCCCCCCTGGGCATTGTGCTGCTGGGCAAGCTGCTGGGGGTGCCCTGCTGGAGCAGGAGGCATGGACTGGGTGGTCTCCAGAGCTCCCTCCCAGCCCTCCCCATGCTGGGGAGATAGAAACTGCTATCAATTTCTGCTGCTCTCCCTGGGCAGGCTGAGCTTTGCAGCAGGGAACTCCGGCTCTGGGCTTGTGATTTGTGGTGTTAAAGCATCAACAAATGGTGCTTGGCTTAGAGCAGAGATGGTGAGAATGGGGCATTCCTGCCCAAAATGGCACTGGTGCTGGCCTGGTGGAGTCTGTGGCTGGATCAATCCATGCACAGCAGGGCTGAGGCAGGACCAGCATCGGGGGAGGGGGGGGGGGAAATGACTCCTAAATGAGCTGTGGTGTATGAAGAATAATTAAGGAGTATTTACTGAGAGTCATACCCAAGAACTCTTTTCTCTTTTAATGCTGTGATTAATTAAACCCTGAGATTTCCTCCTGCTCTCTGCATACATTAAAGCTGGAAATTAATTTCACACCCCCCTCCAACAACTCCTGAAGGTCCTGGAACGCTGCGGAGCCAGCTTGTAATCACTGCGCCTTCCCTCCAGGCTCTCAGCCTTTGCTCCTCACAGAGCTGCTCCAGGCCCCTCACTCAGCAGCTCTGTAGCCTCCCCTGGGCTCTCTCCAGCAGATCTCTGTCTCTTGAGCTGGGGAGTTCAGACCTGGAGCCAGAACATTTCAGGCAGCTGATGATGTTGGCAGCTTCTCCCTTCAGACACAGGACCTGAGCTGGGTGCATTGGCTGGGGCCAGTGGGACTGGTGGGTTCCTGTGCTGGGCTGTTGTGACCCCATCAGAGCTCCCACGGGCCTCAAGCTGGGTGAGCTGCCAGCCTGGGGAGCAGCAGAGGCTGGCCAAAGCTCCCCTGACCTCACCCAGCCAGCTCCTGCTCTCTGCCTCTGAGAAAGAGAAAGCAGCTCCCAGCTCAGCCATGTCAGCCCAAGCTGGCAGGGCTGGCAGCTCAGGCATTGGGCAGCACATTCCTCAGCTCACTGCCAAAGGCAGACAACCCAACCCTTGCTGCTTCTTCACACCTCCAAGCCCCAGCTCTCCACGAAGCTATTTGGACTGACAGATTGCAGGGGGGTGGGAGAGATCTTCAAAGGTCATCAAAGAAGTGTCAGGGTTGGGAGGGAGCTCAAGGCTCAGCCAGCTCCAAGCCCCCTGCCATGGGCAGGGACACCTCACACCACAGCAGGTTGCTCACAGCCACAGCCAGTATGGGACATGGTTTCATGAGCATGATGGTGTTGGCTTGGTGGTTGGACTCCATCTCTAAAGATCTTTTCCAAGCAAAACCATTCTGTGATTCTATTTCCAGCTGCTCTCATGCCTACAGCTAGGACTTGCCAGATGTTTGTGTGGAATGGGTCTATTCTCCAGCAATGATTTGATCATAATCTTACTGAAATACAGAAGTGCCTCTGTCTCTTGCCTGAAACAGGTAATAGGTGAGCTCTGTGCTCAGCCAGACAAGGAACTCTGGAGTCAAATGAGAGGCCTTCAAGCTGAGTCCTGGAGGAGCTGGGCTGGGGAGCACAAAGCCTCTGCCTCAGCCTTGCTGCTCTGCACACCAAGGGCACTGCCACAGCTCTGCCCCACCTTGGGGGGCAGGAAGGCAGAGGGGGCAGCTGTGGGCAGGAGCAGACAGCTCAGGGGAGCCTCAAGTGCCCCCCAAGGTATTGCAGCCCCTGGATGGCATCTTCAGCAGCAAGCTGAGGGATGCCCAGGCTCAAGCCTCTCCTTCCCTGGCTGCTGTCCCAGCAGGACTCTCTCCCTTCTGCCTTCCAGCCCCATCCCTGTCTTCCTCAATCCAGCTCCAGCATCCAGCTCCTCAATCCGCTTCCCATCTGCTGCTGAGCCCAGGCTGGGACTTGCCCAGGGCCTGCCCCCGGCATCAGTGGTGCCAGTGGTGCCATCCTTGCCCTCAGGGCTTGGCTTCCATCTTGCTTTGTGTCTCTGTGTCTCTATCCCATGGCATTGTTCTTCTCCCCATCCCAGCTGGGTTAGTTTCTTCCCCAGCCCATCAGCCTCTCTCCCTCCTTCCCTTAGGGGAGGCAGAGGGGTTCCTGCAGAGCCTCTGGCACTGGTCTGGTGGCCAGCCCAGCCCTGGCCCTTGCCTCTCTCAGCCATGGGTGCTGCTTTGGTACATGCCAGTCAGCCCCTCATTCCCTTTCCCTGGCACAATGGGATGTGACCCCAAGCTGCTCATGGGTGCAAGGCAATGACATTTTCCAGGCTCAGACTGCCCCTGGCTGCTGTGAAAGGAGTCAGAGGCTGGTAGGTGATCTCCCCTCTGCTGCCCCCACAGCAAGGTGCCCCCAGGGCTGGCTTCCTGTTGGAGGCAGCTGAGTGCTGGTGGGGTGAGACACCCCCTGTGGAGTACACCAGTTGAATGAGTTCAAGGAGTGCCTTCTTTCAGTCTCTTTAATTTTTTCCTCCTGGAAGCTGGGTGAAGGCTGCTGGAGCTGGCCAGGGGCTTTTGTCTGGCTGCAGGATGAGGAGAGGTGAAATCCCAGCTGGATGCAGCATGATGGGATGGCTGAAAATTTCCCAAGCAAGCCATTCCACACTAATTAGCTCCCCAGAGGAATCAGATTCAAGCAGAGGGAGCCAAGCTCTGCTCTCCTCAGCCATTGGCAGTCAGGGAGCGTAGGGCTTAGAATCTGAAGCCATAGCTGATTGCCATCAATGATTAATTGGCTCTTTATGGGATAGCAGGTCTGGGGTGCAGCACAGGCATGTTTCATGCAGCCTTTCAAGGCTTTCAAACCCAGATTACAGTGGGAAAGCTGCTTGCTGGGGCCAGCACTGCTCAAAACCCTCACTGCTGTCTGCAACTACCTACAGCAGCTGAACAGGAGCCAACAGTGTGCCCAGGGGTCAAAAAGGCCAAGGGCATCCTGGCCTGCAGCAGGAAGAGTGTGGCCAGCAGGAGCAGGGAAGTCCTTGTGCCCTGTGCTCAGCACTGCTGAGGCCACACCTGGAGTCCTGTGTCCAGTTCTGGGCTCCTCAGGTCAGGAAAGAGGTTGAGCTGCTGGAAGGTGTCCAGAGAAGGGCAACAAAGCTGGGGAGGGGTCTGGAGCACAGCCCTGTGAGGAGAGGCTGAGGGAGCTGGGGTTGCTTAGCCTGCAGGAGAGGAGGCTCAGGGGAGACCTTAGAGTTCCCTGCTGTAAAGCTCAGCCTGCCCAGGGAGAGCAGCAGCAATTGATAGCAGTTTCTATTTAAACTCAGTGCTGCCTTTCCCTCAGCATGGACAGGGTTGGAAAGGACCTCTGGAGCTCACCCAGTCCAAGCCCCTGCTCCAGCAGGGCACCCCCAGCAGCTTGCCCAGCAGCACAATGCCCAGGGGGGGTTGGAAGCTCTCCACACCAGGAGACTCCACAACCTCTCTGGGCAGCCTGCTCCAGGCCTCCAGCAGCCTCACACCAAACAACTTTCTCCTCCTCTTCACACGCAGCCTCCTGGGTTCTAGTTTGTGCCCACTGCCCCTTGTGCTGCCCCTGGACACCAAGTCCTGAGTTCACATCTTTGTGTTTTGCTCAGATCTCTCCTCCTCCAGTGCTGCTGGACAAGCACAAACCTGAAGGCATCTCAGGATGGTGATGTCCTTTGCTGTGCATCACAGGGATGCACTCTGGGGTGGGGGGCAGTGCTGGGTTCTCAGACCAGCTTTTAAGGACACAGGACCTGTGTGCCCCACGTGTGCACAGCCCAGCCATGCCAGCACACTCTGTGGGACTGTCCCCTGCAAGGGCATGGAAACTGAGCCCATCAATTGCATCTCCTGCAGCACACTTCTCAGCTTCTCCTCCACCTTCCAGCTCCCAGCTCTTCTGAGCAGTACATCCCTGCCTGTCCCTGCCACTGTCACTGTCACTGTCAAGAGCCTGGTCCCAGCCTCTTGCCCCCCACAGCTCCTTTGTCTCTTGCTGAGCATTGCTCAGCTGCCCTCTGGGGCTGCTCTTCTGCAGGCTCTCAGCCCCAGGGCTCTCAGCCTTTGCTCCTCACAGAGCTGCTCCAGGCCCCTCAGCAGCTTTGTAGCCTCCCCTGGGCTCTCTCCAGCAGTTCCCTGTCTCTTGAGCTGGGGAGCCCAGACCTGGACCCAGAGCATTTCAGGTAGCTGATGATGCTTGCAGCTTCTTCCTTCAGCCACAGGACCCGAGCTGGGTGCATTGGCTGGGGCCAGTGGGACTGGTGGGTTCCTGTGCTGGGCTGCTGTGACCCCATCAGAGCTGCCACATCCCCCTGGCAGCCCCTGCACAGCCCCTGGCCCTGAAGCTGCTGCTCCCCTCCACGAGGGGCATCCCAAAGCAGGCTTTGAGGCAACCTGCTACTGCTACACAAGACCTAGGGTGGCAGCTTCTGACAACATCTTCTCTTGGGCAAAATGATGGAGGTAAAAGAAAGGTGGATTTCCTTCCTTCTTCTCCTTCTGAAAGAAAGGAAGCCCTGGGAGCCTTGCAGTAATGAAGAAGCTGAATTACTCCATCTGGGAGATAATAATGTGCCATTAGAAAAAGATCCCCTTTTTATTAGCCAATTTTGATCAGAAATTAAAATTAACTGCAGTTTAATAGAGCTCCAAGGCAGATAATTATAGGCTCAGCCAAGGAGGAGCTCTTTGCTGGGAACACGTCAGCTGCAGCAGACACAGAGCCAAGGGCCTGCCCTCCCCATGCCATACCTGGAGCTCTCAGGGGCTGCTCAGAAAAAACACAGCAGTGCTCAGGCTGCAAGGGAGCTCAGAGCTCCTCTGCTCCAAGCTCCCCACCATGCCCAGGGACACCTCTCAGCTCCACTCAGCTGCTCAAGGCCTCAGCCAGCCTGGCCTTCAACACCCCCAGCAAGGAGGCAGCCACAGCCTCCCTGGCCAGCCTGGGCCACACTCTCACCACCCTCCCAATGAAGAATAGGATAGGATAGGATAGGATAGGATAAGATAGGATAGGATAGGATAGGATAGGATAGGATAGGATAGGATAGGATAGGATAGGATAGGATAGGATAGGCTGGAATGGAATGGAATGGAATGGAATGGAATGGAATGGAATAGAATAGAATAGACCAGGTTGGAAAAGACCTCAGAGATCATCAAGTCCAACTTACCAAGAACATCTGCCTCAGCTCCACTCTAACCCTGCTCTGCCTCAGCTCCAAACCATTCCCCCTTGGCCTGGCTCCAGCCCCCCTCAGCAAAAGTCTCTCTGCAGCCTTCCTGCAGGATGCCTTCAGGTCCTGGCAGGCAGCTCTGAGGTGCCCCTGGAGCCTTCTCCTCTGCAGGCTGCACACCCCCAGCTCCCTCAGCCTGTGCTCCCAGCAGAGCTGCTCCAGCCCTTGGAGCATCTTTGTGGCCTCCTCTGGCCTCTCTCCAGCAGCTCTGTGTCCTCCTTCTGCTGGGGACCCCAGAACTGGAGGCAGGATTGGAGTTGAGGTCTGAGCAGAGCAGAGCCCAGGGGCAGAATCCCCTCTGCTGCCCTGCTGCCCACACTGCTCTGGCTGCAGCCAGCACCCAGCTGCCTGCTGGGCTGCAGGAGGGCACTGCTGGCTCCTGGGGAGCTGCTCAGCAACCAACACCCCCAAGGCTCTTTTGCACCCTCACAGGCAAGGTGAGCACCTCCTTCCCACCCACAACACAACCTGCATTGGCAGAACATCCTGAATGCACAGCATCATAGAATTGTTTTGGTTGGAAAACACCTCTGAGATCCACCAAGCCAGGGCCCCCATGGGCATTAACCCAGGTCATAATCAGCTCTATCAGTTAACAGCTCACTTTCTGTCACAGAAGCCTGCTTGCCCTCCCTGAAGGTGATGATTTATTAGCTCCCAGTCTCTTTAAAAGGAGAAATTCCTCACAACTTGATGGGTTTTTCTTCACCCTGCAGCCAGCACAGGGATAAGACATTGGCCAGCTGCTGCAGATGGTGCTCTGGAGGAATTCAGCTTGCCACAGTATAGCCTCAGCCAAGAAAGGAGGAGAAAATCCAGCTCCAATATTACATCCCTAGGCCTTTCACCAGGAGCCACAGCAAGGCAGCGTGGAACTGCTCAGCAGGCTCCGCGATCGCCTCCCACCACGCCACACAAGAGCTCCCCAAGCGTCTGCTCCCAGCCAGAAACCCTGACTTTTGAGCCCCAAAGAATCAAGCTGGCAGGGCTGGCAGCTCAGGCATTGGGCAGCACATTCCTCAGCTCACTGCCAAAGGCAGACAACCCAACCCTTGCTGCTTCTTCACACCTCCGAGCCCCAGCTCTCCACGAAGCTATTTGGACTGACAGATTGCAGGGGGGTGGGAGAGACCTTCAAAGGTCATCTCAGCATCACAGAAGTGGCAGGGTTGGAAGGGAGCTCAAGGCTCAGCCAGCTCCAAGCCCCTGCCATGGCCAGGGACACCTCACACCACAGCAAGTTGCTCACAGCCACCTCCAGCCTGGCTGCAAACACCTCCAGGCAGGAGGCTTCCACCACCTCCCTGGGCAACCTGTGCCAGGCTCTCACCACCCTCATGGGCAACAACTTCTTCCTCACAGCCAAGCTCAATCTCCCCACTTCTAGTTTTGCTCCATCCCCCCCAGTCCTATCCCTCCCTGACACCCTCAGAAGTCCCTCCCCAGCTTTCTTGGAGCCTCCTGCAGATACTTGTCCAACCTCCCTGCAGTGAGCAGGGACATATATAGAATACATAGAATAAACCAGATTGGAAGAGACCTTCAAGATCATCGTGTCCAACCCATCAACCAATCCAACACCACCCAAACATCTAACCCATGGCACCAAGCACCCCAGCAAGTCTCCTCCTGAACACCTCCAGTGATGGTGTCTGTCCACAACCTCCCTTCAGGGAGTTGCAGAGAGCAAGAAGGTCTCCCCTGAGCCTCCTCCTCTCCAGGCTAAGCAACCCCAGCTCCCTCAGCCTCTCCTCACAGGGCTGTGCTCCAGACCCCTCCCCAGCTTTGTTGCCCTTCTCTGGACACCTTCCAGCAGCTCAACCTCCTTCCTAAACTGAGGAGCCCAGAACTGGACCCAGGACTCCAGGTGTGGCCTAACCAGTGCAGTGTACAGGGGCAGAATGACCTCCCTGCTCCTGCTGGCCACACTGTTCCTGATGCAGGCCAGGATGCCATTGGCCCTCTTGGCTGCCTGGGCACACTGCAGGCTCATGTTCAGCCTACCATCAACCAGCACCCCCAGGTCCCTTTCTGCCTGGCTGCTCTCAGCCACTCTGACCCCAGCCTGTAACACTGCCTGGGGTTGCTGTGGCCAATGTGCAGAACCTGGCACTTGGATGTGTTCAATCTCCTGCCCTTGGGCTCTGCCCATCTGCCCAGCCTGTCCAGGTCCCTCTGCAGAGCCCTTCTGCCCTCTAACAGATCAACTCCTGCCCCCAGCTTGGTGTCATCTGCACATTTACTGATGATGGACTCAATCCCCTCCTCCAGATCATCAATAAAGATATTGAACAGGATGGGGCCCAGCACTGCTCCCTGGGGCACACCACTGGTGCCTGGCTGCCAGCTGGCTGTGGCACCATTCACCACCACTCTCTGGGCTCAGCCTCCAGCCAGTTCCTAACCCATTGCAGTGTGCTCCCATCCAAGTCAGGGGCTGACAGCTTGGCCAGGAGTTTGCTGTGGGGGATGGTGTCAAAGGCCTTGCTGAGGTCCAGGCAGACCACATCCACAGCCTGCCCCACATCCACCAGGCAGTCACCTGATCATAGAAGGAGATCAGGTTGGTCAGGCAGGACCTGCCCTTCCTAAACCCATGCTGGCTGGGTCTGATCCCTTGGCCATCCTCTAAGTGCTGTGTGATCAGGTCTCCTGTTCTTCTGCCCCTATTCCTCACCTCTCCATCCATGAAACCCCTCTCTGCTCTGCCTGGGAGCTGGGGTTGTCCTTCCCCTTACTGCCAAGAGCTGCTGGCTCAGCAGCATGACCATAATGGATGGTGTTGGGAGAGCAGATGGAAAGGAAGAGCTGGTTCCTGCTCAATGCCTGGTAGAGCAGGAAGGACACAAAGAGCTCTAGCTGTGAAAGTGAGGGGCTCTGAAAGTTGCTTGTATCCCATCTGCTTCATTCCTCTTTGCTTCTTTAAATAACAAGGGCTCTCTGCCCAGCTAGACATCCAGGCAGCCTAAACCCAGGGGCTCCTGCATGGAGCACCCAGAGCTGCCTGTGAGCCCTTTGCTCCAGCCTCAAACCCAGCAATTGCATCAAAGCCAAGAGGAGCATCCTTCTCACCCAGCTAGCCAGAGAGGAGCTACACAACGTGGTGTGGTGAATGGTGCCACTGCCAGCTGGCAGCCAGGCACCAGTGGTGTGCCCCAGGGATCAGTGCTGGGCCCCAGCCTGTTCAATATCTTCACTGATGATCTAGAGGAGGGGATTGAGTCCATCAGCAGTAAATTTAGCAGGGTGTTGGACTGGATGATCCCCAGAGGTCCCTTCCAGCCCTCACCATGCTGGGATTGCAGGCTTGCACCAGGTTTTAACACTACCACTTCAGGTCCTCTTCAGACATTGAAATGCTGCTCTAAGGTCTCACACACAGAGGATGTTAGGGATTGGAAAGGACCTCCAGAGATCATCCAGTCCAACCCCCCTGCCAGAGCAGGGGCATAGAATCCAGCACAGGCCACACAGGAACACATCCAGACAGGGCTGGAAAGGCTCCAGAGAAGGAGACTCCACAACCCTCACAGTGCAGAAGGTCCTCCTCAAGGGAGGTTGTAGCCAGGTGGGGGTTGGGCTCTTCTCCCAGGCACCCAGCAGCAGAACAAGAGGACACAGTCTCAAGCTGTGCCAGGGGAGGTTTAGGCTGGATGTTAGGAAGAAAGTTCTTCCCAGCAAGAGAGATTGGCCACTGGGATGTGCTGCCCAGGGAGGTGGTGGTGGAGTCATCATCCCTGGAGGTGTTTAAAGAGAGCCTGAATGAGGCCCTTGGTGCCATGGTTGAGTTGATTGGATGGTGCTGGGTGATTGGTTTAACTTTGTGATCTCTGAGGTCTTTTCTAAGCTTGGTATTTCTGTATTCTGTATATTAGGGGTTGGAAGGGACCCCTGGAGATCTTCCAGTCCAACCCCCCTTGCCAGAGCAGGAGCAGAGAACCCAGCACAGGTCACACAGGAACACATCCAGACAGGACTGGGAAGGCTCCAGAGAAGGAGACTCCACAACCTCTCTGGGCAGCCTGCTCCAGGCCTCTGGGACCCTCACAGGGAAGAAGTTCCTCCTCATGTTGAGCTGGAACCTCCTGTGCTGCAGTTTCCATCCACTGGTCCTTGCCCTATCCCAGGGCACAACTGAGCAGAGCCTTGTCCCTGTCCCCTCCCTCCTGACCCCCAGCCAGAGGATCTCCAGAGGTCCCTTCCAACCTTCATCACTCTGTGATCCCCTTTTCAGAAGCCCTGAGCTTCAGCAGGGGGTTGGACTGGATGATCCCCAGAGCTCCTTGCCACCCTCCACCATGCTGGGATGCTGGGACTCTCCCATTTGACACCAACTGATTTCAATGGCATTGGTCTCTGCAAAGCTGCTCAGAGAAGGGGGAGAGAATTTTTCCAGTCAATTATCTGCTGAAGGGATCTTTGTGATGTGTCCAAAGGCAGGGATCCAGTGCTCTGAGAAGGAAACCTTGGGTGTGCATGAAGGATGTGTAGCAGGCATCTAAAAGCTGTTCCAGGCCAAGGTGTTTGGAGTTCTGGCTTTGCTGTGAGAAAATCATCTGATGTCCCAAGTGACACATGATGGGATAAGGATATGGCTTCAGGTTGCACCAGGAGAGGTTTAGGTTGGATATGAGGAACAATTTCCTCCCAAAAAGAGTTATCAAGCCCTGGATCAGGCTGCCCAGGGCAGTGGTGGAGTCCTCATCCCTACAGGCATCTCAAAGCCATGGAGATGTGTTGCTGAGGGATATGCTTTAGTGGTGACCTGGGGGCAGACTTGCAGCTCTTGGGGGTATCTGCCAAGCTAAACAGTGCTGTGATTCCATGCCAAGCTGAATGAAGGAGAGCTGGAAGTTCCAGATGTGCTGGAAGGTGTCCAGGGAAGGGCCACGAGGAGAAGCAGAGGGCTGGAGCTGCTCTGCTCTGCAGACAGCCTGAGAGAGTTGGGGTTGTGCAGGCTGGAGAGGAGAAGGCTCCCAGGAGACCTCATTGTGGCCTTCCAGGGTCTGCAGGGGGCTGTAAGAAAGCAGGGGAGGGACTTTTGAGGGTGTCAGGGAGGGATAGGTCTGAGGGGATGGAGCAAAACTAGAAGGGGAGATTGAGATTGGCTGTGAGGAAGAAGTTGTTCCCCATGAGGGTGGTGAGAGCCTGGCACAGGTTGCCCAGGGAGGTGGTGGAAGCCTCCTGCCTGGAGGTGTTTGCAGCCAGGCTGGAGGTGGCTGTGAGCAACCTGCTGCGGTGTGAGGTGTCCCTGGCCATGGCAGGGGATTGGAACTGGCTGAGCCTTGAGGTCCTTCCAGCCCTGACAGTGCTGTGATTCTAGTTGGTGTAGGGGAGCCACTTCTGAGGGGAGCACAGGGCCCCCCAGGCTGACTGGATCCATGCCACAGGGACCTCTGCTGCATCCCTGGGGCCTGGGTCAGAGATGCTCTAGGAAACTGCCTGGGGTGGTAGGGCCTTCTGAGTGCTGTCCATCACTGGTCATAGAGGGGGAAGGGATGGGGCTGAGTACAGCAGTGCAGAAGCAATTCAAAAGGACTTCAAAGCTCGGGGGTGATTGCTTGCAGGATGGGGAGCACAGTGGGGGGATTTCTTTTCCTTGAGGTCCCTCCCAAGCCTGGCAGTTCTGTGATTCTGTGGTGTGGTTGGTGGGGCTCAGTGGCCAGGAGAAGTGCTGTGCAGAGCCAGCTGCCAGCCAGCAGCCTGAACCCCAGCACCACCCCCCCTGCAGCCCCAGCCGCCGCTGGCTCTGAGCAGAACATGCTTCATCAGCTCGGCAGCTCTCATTGCCTCTCTCTTCAGGCACAGGCAGGCAGACAGAGGACAAATGAAACAAAAAAAGCCCCTGCTGAGCACGTTCTACATTTCAGCCTTTCAGTGCAATGTGGAATTTAGACAGAATCCAGCTGGGAAAATCCCCCCTGTAGCTGATGTTCACAGCCTGCCTGCTCTGCTCCAGCTCTCTCCTCTGCCCAGCCCTTTGGCACCAGGTACTCCCAGCAGGCTCTGACAGCTTCAGCCTCTTCCCAGCCAGCACACTGCCTCTTTTCTTCTCATCTGCCAAAATACCTGGCAGGAAGGGGGCTCCTAGATGCAGCAAGGTAGCAAGGCTGGAGTGCTGCACCTGGGGAGCATTAACCCCCTGCACCAGGACAGGTGAAGGGAGACCTCCTGGGAAGGAGCTCTACAAAGAAGGAGCTGGGAGTGCTGGGGGACAAGAAGTTCACTATCAGCCAGCAAGGTGCCCCTGGGGCCAAGGAGGCCAGTGGTGTCCTGGAGTGCATTCAGAAGAGCATGGCCAGCAGGTCAAGAGAGGTATCTCCTGCCCCTCTACTTTGCCCTAGTGAGGCTATGCCTGGAGTCCTGGGTCCAGGTCTGTGCTCCCCAGTTCCAGAGAGACAGGGAACTGCTGGAGAGAGGCCAGGGGAGGCTGCAGAGATGCTGAGGGGCCTGGAGCAGCTCTGTGAGGAGCAAAGGCTGAGAGCCCTGGGGCTGAGAGCCTGCAGAAGAGCAGCCCCAGAGGGCAGCTGAGCAATGCTCAGCAAGAGACAAAGGAGCTGGGGGGGGCAAGAGGCTGGGGCCAGTGGTGCCCAGGGCCAGCACAAGGGGCAGTGGGCACAAAGTGGAGCCCAGGAGGTTCCATGTGAAGAGGAGGAGAAAGTTGTTTGGTGTGAGGCTGCTGGAGGCCTGGAGCAGGCTGCCCAGAGAGGTTGTGGAGTCTCCTGGTGTGGAGAGCTTCCAACCCCCCCTGGGCATTGTGCTGGGGGCAAGCTGCTGTGTTTGGACTGGGTGATCTCCAGAGGTCCCTTCCAGGCCCCCCCACACTGGGAGCCTGGGCTTGTCATAAATGCCACTGAGGAGAGGGCACTTTCCATCTAGTGACTTGTGATGTTGGTTTTGCATGGCTGGATCTGGGATGTCTCAAAAAGGTTTGGGGTACAAGGAAGTAACCTCCTGAGCTAGCTGTGCATAATCCAGAGCTGTTTGCACGGGGACAGCTTTTTAACCCTGCTGCCCCCAAGGTGTGGAGCTGCCCTGTTGGGGGATGTGCTAAAATGGATGGATTCCTGCACCACACCCAGGAGGTTTTCCCACAGTGCTGCTTTCTGCTCAGTCTTGATCCTTGAAAGGACCATGGATATTTGTCCTGAGCTTTCACAGGATCCCAGCATGGTGGAATTGGAAGGGAGCTCTGCAGATCATCCAGCCCAACACCCCCCCCGCTAAAGCAGGACACCCACAGCAGCTTGCCCAGCAGCACAAGAGCCAGGGGGGGTTGGGAGCTCTCCACACAAGGAGACTCCACATGAAACACCTTTGTGCTCACCTGGCAGGCACATGGATGTGGCTGATCGTTCCCAAGCCCAGCCATGCTCTCAGCTCTGGGGTGGTTGGGCCAGCCTGGACTCCAACAGCCATCCAGTGCCTTGCTGAACTTGCCATGGATACAGGAGGGCACAGCTGGTGGTGGCCCTTGGCTGCTGGATGTGGTTAGAAGCTGTGTGGATGTGGTGCTTGGGATTTGGCTTAGTGGTGAACATGGCAGAGTCAGGTTGATGTTGAACTTGGTGAGCTCCTGGGCTGCAGTCAGAGGAGTGTGGCCAGCAGAGCCAGGGAGCTTCTTCTCCCCCTCTGCCCTGCCCTGCTGAGACCTCACCTGCAATATTGCAGCCAGCTCTGGGCTGCCCAGCTCAGGAGGGACAGGGAGCTGCTGCAGAGAGGCCAAGGGAGGGCTGCAAGGATGCTGAAGGGACTGCAGCACTGCCTGGGGAGGAGAAGGCTGAGAGGGATCTGATCAATGGCTATCAATAGCTGAGGGCTGGGGTCAGGAAGGAAGGGACAGGGACAGGCTCTGCTCAGTTGTGCCCTGGGATAGGACAAGAGGCAATGGATGGCAACTGCAGCACAGGAGGTTCCAGCTCACCATGAGGAGGAACTTCTTCCCTGTGAGGGTCCCAGAGGCCTGGAGCAGGCTGCCCAGAGAGGTTGTGGAGTCTCCTTCTCTGGAGCCTTTCAAGGCCCCTCTGGATGTGTTCCTGTGTGCCCTGTGCTGGATTCTCTGCTCCTGCTCTGGCAAGGGGAGGTTGGAGTTGATCTCCAGAGGTCCCTTCCAACCCCTAACCTCCTGTGTTCTTGAAGGCCTTTAGCAAGCTACATGACATGAGAGGCTGGAACTGCAAACTGGGGATGAAGGAAATGTTGTTGCATCACTGACACTGAGGCTGTTTCTGCTTCTTTCTGTCCCCCAAGCAGGCAGCAAATATTCTGCTCTCTGTCAGGCAGCTCTTCTGCCTTCCTCAGCATCGCCTCCTGCGCCACTAATGAATTCCAGTTTGTTTGTTCCTGTTTGATTTTCTTCCCACAGAGGCCTGATTTATTAATAGGGAGGAAAGAAGCAATAAAGAATCCCTCCAGTTATTTAGCTTAGCTTGACTCCTTTTTATTCTTTATTCTCTATTTTCTTTGGGGGGGGGGGGGAGGGGTGGTGGTGATCAATTAAAAGCAACCCGAACCCCACAGGAACCTCACTTCCCATTTGGAGAGCTGTAATTACTTGGGAGCTCTGTTTACCAAGGCACTGCCTGAACTTGCAGCCAGCTTTTAAATGAGTGTTTTATCAGGGCAGGGAATGAAAGCAGCTGAAAGCAGGGATGCTGTTTAAAGCCACCCTGCATGGAGCCTCTCCTCCCTTCTCACGCCGAGACCTTCGCGTGCTGCTGGGTTTGCTCTCCTCGGCTGACGTTCCTTTTGCAGGCCCAGCTGCAAGGCTGGGGAGACACTGGGACAGGTTGCCCAGTGGGGGCTGTGGATGCCCCCTCCCTGGAGGTGTTCAAGGCCAGGGCAGGTCACACAGGAATACATCCAGCCAGGTCTTGAAAGCCTTCAGAGAAGGAGACTCCACGACCTCTCTGGGCAGCCTGCTCCAGGCCTCCAGCACCCTCACACCGAACAAGTTTCTCCTCATTCTGAGGTGGAAGCTCCTGGGGTCTGGTTTGTATCCATTGCCCCTTGCCCTATCATGGGACACTATAGAAAAGAGCCTGGCACCTTCTTCCTGACACCCACCCCTCAGATATTTGTAACCAATAATAAGATCCCCTCTCAGTCTTCTCTTCTCCAGCCTAAACAGCCCTAGGTCTACCAACCCTGCCTCATGAGAGGGATCCTCCAGTCCCTTAATGATCCTCCTAGCCTCTCTCTCTGCTGTCTATCTGTCCCTCTTGAACTGGGAAGCCCAGCACTGGACTCAGTACTCCAAGGAGACCTTCTTGTGCCCTTCCAGTATCTTATGGGGTCTACAGAAAAGCTGGGGAGGGACTTTGGAGGGTGTCAGGGAGTGATAGGAGTGGGGGGAATGAAGCAAAACTAGAAGTGGGGAGATTGAGATTGGATGTGAGGAAGAAGTTGTTGCCTATGAGGGTGGTGAGAGCCTGGCACAGGTTGCCCAGGGAGGTGGTGGAAGCCTCCTGCCTGGAGGTGTTTGCAGCCAGGCTGGAGGTGGCTGTGAGCAACCTGCTGTGGTGTGAGGTGTCCCTGCCCATGGCAGGGGGCTTGGAACTGGCTGAGCCTTGGGGGTCCCTTCCAACCCTGCCAGTTCTGTGATTCTGCTCCAGCTGTGCTCTCACTGCTGTGGAATCACAGAACTGTTTCAATCTGAAAAGACCTCCAAGGTCTGATCCCAGCAGCAGCTGTCCCTGCCAAGGTCTGATCCCGGCGGCAGCTGTCCCTGCCCGTGCCAGGGGGGCTCGAAACGAGATCATCTTTTCAGGGTCCCTTCTAACCTCAAGCACTCTACGAACCTAGGAATCCTCACATCACACACACATAACGCTTCTCTGGCTCTCTCAGTCTGGGTCCAGCACCCTTGCTGTGCGAGCCGTGCAGCCTGAGCCCGAGCAGCACCCTGCCCAGCCTATGCAGCACGATTCCAGCAGCGCTCCGCTCCGCTCCGAGCCGCCGCCGCCGCCGCCGCCGCCGCCGCCTCTAAAGCCAAGTTTCCCTTCATTTCCATCCCTATTCGTCTCTTGAATGACAGCAAATTCATTCCTGAGCTGGAGACTTGCCAGAAGTTTCTCATCTCGTTGTCTGTGGGCTGCTCTCTCTCTCCCTCTCCCTCCCTCTCTCTCTCTTCCCCCCTCCCTCTCTCTCTCTCCCTCCCTCCCTATCTCTTCCCCCCTCTCTCTCTTTCTCTCTCCCTCCCTCCCTCTCTCTTCCCCCCTCCCTTCCCTGGCTTTTTCTTTTTTCTTCTTCTCTCTCTCTCTTTTTTCTCCCTTTCTTTCTCCCCCCCCCGCTCCCTTGGAGGTTTTTCTGATGCCTACAGATTGAGCTCAACTCCAAGCTTTGCAGCTCAGCTCTCGCCCTGCTGTTCTCTAGGAGCCAGCTTGGGCTCCTGCTTCCTGGCAGGGGGAGTCGTCGGATTTCTGCCGCCTTTCCCTGCAGGTGACTCCGAAACTTCACCATGCTGCTGGTAAGGCATTTTCTTTTACGAGCTAAACAGCCGAATCTCTCCCCCCCTTTTTTTGGGGGGTGGTGGTGGTGTAGATCAGCTCGCTTAGAGCTAATTACAAGAGGAGATGTTGAAGTTGGAGGCGGGGGGTGGGGGGAGTGGACGACACGGGGAGAGGTGGTGGCTGCCTCCCGGGACCTGGATGCTGTTTGGTTTAGTCGCCAGCCAGATCGCCTCAAGGGATCTTAAATCAAGCAGCACCTCTTTATTTATCCCCCCCCCCCCCCGCCGCCCGCCCCGGGTTTTCCCTTTAGATAAGGAGGCTGGAGAAGGAAATAGCTGGAGGGGAAGGGAGAGAGAGGAGCTGACGTGATTCTTCCTGGGGTTCCTTAGCTGCTGTTAAGTTTCTCGGGGAAGCAGCAGGCATGCCGAGGCTGTGCGGTGAGGCAGGCTCGGAACGGAGTCGCCGCGGTGCGCTGAGAGCTGCCGGCGGCAGGTGCCTGAGGATGAGGAGGGCTGTGCTGAGCAGCGGTCGTGCTGCTGCGCCTGAATTTCCCAAGCTTCAGCTGCCCTTTTCTTGTTGCTTTGCAGTTTTATTGGGGGGTGGGGGGATAAGCTAAACCAAACACATCTCCTCCCCCCCCCCACCCCCCCGCTCCCGGCTCCCTCCCCTGCCTCCCGGTGCCTACGGTTCACAAGGGGACCCCCACCAGGGAAGCCTTTCAGCGCTGGGGGGATTCAGGAGGAATTTCAGCTCCTCCTAAATCCAAGCTCTTGAATGGGAAGCAGGAGCAAGCAGGGGGCTGGTGGAGCCCAGAGTTCAGCTGTGTGTCAGCCTGCAACACCCCCCAGGGCTCCGGTCGGGTGCGCTGCAGGATTCCTATGAAATCATCCAGGAAACGCTCCAGGGACCAATCCTGGCTCTGGCAACGGTCACAGGGATGAAGCAGTTAATCTCAGGCTGCCTTAGTTCTTTTTTGGCGTTCCTAACATAGTAGTTGCAACAGGCAGAGCTTTGGGTTGGAAGGGGCTGCCTGGACGGATTTAGCAGCAAAGCTTCCTCGGGGATGATTTGTGCCTTGCCATGGTAGGCTGAACATGAGCCTGCAGTGTGCCCAGGCAGCCAGGAGGGCCAAGGGCATCCTGGCCTGCAGCAGGAAGAGTGTGGCCAGCAGGAGCAGGGAGGTCATTGTGCCCTGTGCTCAGCACTGCTGAGGCCACACCTGGAGTCCTGTGTCCAGTTCTGGGCTCCTCAGGTTAGGAAAGAGGTTGAGCTGCTGGAAGGTGTCCAGAGAAGGGCAACAAAGCTGGGGAGGGGTCTGGAGCACAGCCCTGGGAGGAGAGGCTGAGGGAGCTAGGGTTGCTTAGCCTGGAGAAGAGGAGGCTCAGGGGAGACCTTCTTGCTCTCTGCAACTCCCTGAAGGGAGGTTGTAGCCAGGTGAGGGTTGGGCTCTTCTCCCAGGCAGCCAGCACCAGAACAAGAGGACACAGTCTCAAGCTGTGCCAGGGGAGGTTTAGGCTGGAGGTGAGGAGAAAGTTCTACACACAGAGAGTGATTGCCCACTGGAATGGGCTGCCTGAGGAGGTGGTGGAGTCACCATCATTGGAGGTGTTCAGGAGGAGACTTGATAGGGTGCTTGGTGCCATGGGTTAGTTGTTTAGGTGGTGTTGGATGATAGGTTGGACACGATGATCTTGAAGGTCTCTTCCAACCTGGTCTATTCTATTCTATTCTATTCTATTCTATTCTATTCTATTCTATTCTATTCTCCCCTTTCTATGCTCCCCTCAAGAGCAGCTTCCACAGCCTCTCTCATCTGTGCACCTGATGCTGAGCTGTGCCTCATCACCCTGCAGGGCAGCAGCAAGCCATGAGGCCTCCTCGTTTCCTCCTGCTGACTGACAGGGCTGCTCAGGCGTGGGATGGCATTGTCAGGAAGCCATCCCTCGGAGGGCAACGGCTGGAAATGACCCTGGGGTGTGTGTGTGTGTGAAAAACCAGCCTGGCTGCTGTTAGCTCTGGAGAGTAAGATGCTCCCAGGAGTTAGAGCTGATTGTGCGTGGGGCGCCGCACGGGGAGGCTGCTGAAGCAGCAGGTGAGGGCTGGAACAGCCTCCCCAGGGAGGCTGTGGAGTCAAGAGGGAGGGCACAGGCTCTGCTCACTGCACCCTGGGATAGGACAAGGGGCAGTGGGTGGAAAGTCCAGCACAGGAGGTTCCAGCTCAACATGAGGAGGAACTTCTTCCCTGTGAGGGTCCCAGAGGCCTGGAGCAGGCTGCCCAGAGAGGTTGTGGAGTCTCCTGCTCTGGAGCCTTCCCAGCCCTGTCTGGATGTGCTCCTGTGTGACCTGTGCTGGGTTCTCTGCTCCTGCTCTGGCAGGGGGGGGTTGGACTGGATGATCTCCAGAGGTCCCTTCTGCCCCCTAACATCCTGTGAGCTGTGATTCACAGATTCACAGGTGGGTAGGGATCACAGGCTGTCAGGGGTTGGAAGGGACACAAAGAGATCATCAAGTACCCCCTGCCAAAGCAGGACCATCCAATCTAGCTCAGGTCACACAGGAACACCTCCAGGCAGGGCTGGAAAGGCTCCAGAGAAGGAGACTCCACAACCTCCCTGGGCAACCTGTTCCAGGGCTCTGTGACCCTTACAGTCAAGAAGTTCCTCCTTGTGTTGAGGTGGAACCTGCTGTGCTGCAGCTTACATCCCTTGCTCCTTGTCCTATCCCAGGGAGCAAGTGAGCAGAGCCTGTCCCCTCCCTCCTGGCCCCCAGTCCTCAAATATTCATAAATGTTGATTAAATCCCCTCTAAGTCTTCTCTTTCTCTCTGTCTCCTCTTTCCCTAGGGGTTGGAAGGGACCTCTGGAGATCATCCAAACTCTGTCCCCCCATAGATCAGGGTCTCACCTAGATCAGGTTGTCCAGGAACCTGAGGAGGTGGGTTTTGAAAGTATCTAGAGAAAGAGACTCCACAACCTCTCTGACCAGGCAGTTCCTCCCTACTCCTCTTAATTCAGTGGGAGATGATGATGACACCAAGCTGTGTGGTGCAGCAGAGAGCTGGAGGGAAGGATCCATCCAGAGGGACCTGGACAGGCTGCAGAGCTGAGCCCATGACAACCTCATGAGGTTCAGCAAAGCCAAGGGCAAGACCTGCAGCTGGGTCAGGGCAATCCCTGGCACTGATACTGGCTGGAGAGCAGCCCTCAAGAAAAGGCCTTGGGGGTGCTGGGGAAGGAGAAGCTCCACAGGAGCCAGCAGTCAGCACTTGCAGCCCAGAGAGCCAAGCAGAACCTGGGCTGCAGCAAGAGAAGTGTGGCCAGCAGGGCCAGGGAGGGGATTCTGCCCCTCTGCTCCACTCTGCTGAGACCACAGCTGCAGCTCTGGGGCCAGGTCTGGAGCCTCTGTGCCAGGAAGGCTCTGGAGGGGCTGGAAGGTGTCCAGAGAAGGGCCACGAGGAGGAGCAGAGGGCTGGAGCTGCTCTGCTGTGAGCACAGCCTGAGAGAGTTGGGGTTGTGCAGGCTGGAGAGGAGAAGGCTCCCAGCAGACCTTGGGGGTGCTGGTGGAGGAGAAGCTCAACAAGTGGATGATCCTTGAGGTCCCTTCCAACCCTAAACAATTCTATGACACTGGAAAGCTGCAGAACTCAAAGCAGGCAATAAAGGGAATCCAACTACAGTCAGCTCAGGGTAAATTAGATCTTGCTAATACTTTGTGGGTTGTTTGTTTGTTTGTTTTTAATATTTTCCTTCCCCTCTGCAATTTAGCAAATTAGTTTACATTGCCTGACAAGTCATCCTGGAAAACAGAAAGGCTCAGATTAATTTCAGCTGGGTAGAAATGATAATCCAATATCTGCTTATTTCCATCCACCCACGCTGGAACGAAGAGCCACATCCTCCCTGCCCTGCCACAGACATCAATACCAACCTGCTCAGCCTCCTCCTCCTCCCCAGAAGCACAGAACTGTCAGGGTTGGAAGGGACCTCAAGGCTCAGCCAGTTCCAAGCCCCCTGCCATGGGCAGGGACACCTCACACTGCAGCAGGTTGCTCACAGCCACCTCCAGCCTGGCTGCAAACACCTCCAGGCAGGAGGCTGCCACCACCTCCCTGGGCAACCTGTGCCAGGCTCTCACCACCCTCATGGGCAACAACTTCTTCCTCACAGCCAAGCTCAGTCTCCCCACTTCTAGTTTTGCTCCATCCCCCCCAGACCTATCCCTCCCTGACACCCTCAGAAGTCCCTCCCCAGCTTTCTTGCAGCCCCCTGCAGATCCTGGAAGGCCACCAGAAGGTCTCCTGGGAGCCTTCTCCTCTCCAGCCTGCACAACCCCAACTCTCTCAGGCTGTCTCCACAGCAGAGCAGCTCCAGCCCTCTGCTCCTCCTCGGGGCCCTTCTCTGGACACCTTCCAGCCCCTCCAGATCCTTCCTGGCACAGAGGCTCCAGCACTGGCCCCAGAGCTGCAGCTGTGGTCTCAGCAGAGTGGAGCAGAGGGGCAGAATCCCCTCCCTGGCCCTGCTGGCCACACTTCTCTTGCTGCAGCCCAGGCTCTGCTTGGCTCTCTGAGCTGCAAGTTCTGACTGCTGGCTCCTGTTGAGCTTCTCCTCCCCCAGCACCCCCAAGGCCTTTTCTTGAGGGCTGCTCTCCAGCCAGTCCCTGCCCAGCCTATAGAATAGAATAGAATAGAATAGAATAGAACTAACCAGGTTGGAAAAGACCTCAGAGATCACCAAGTCCAACCTATTACCTAATACCTAACACGTCCTGACAACTAAACCATGGCTCCAAGTGCCACATCTAAGCCCCTCTTGAACACCTCCAGGGATGGGGACTCTACCACCTCCCTGGGCAGCACATCCCAGTGGCCAATTCCTCTTGCTGGGAAGACCTTTCTCCTCACCTCCAGCCTAAACCTCCCCTGGCACAGCTTCAGACTGTGGCCTCTTGTTCTGCTGCTGGCTGCCTGGGAGAAGAGACCAACCCCCACCTGGCTCCAACCTCCCTTCAGGGAGTTGGAGAGAGCAAGAAGGTCTCCCCTGAGCCTCCTCTTCTGCAGGCTAAGCAACCCCAGCTCCTATAGCAGTGCCTGGGGCTGTCCTGACCCAGTAGGTTGGGTAAACTCTGTAGGTACTCTCAGAAGCAAAATCAATACAGGAAGAGTTAATCTCAGCAGTAAGATGCTGGGATTCACTCAGGGTCTCCAGAGCAGCACTCATATATTGTGGCAAATCCTTCCCCCTCCTGCTTGCATGATGCAGCTCTGAGATGCTGTAAGAGACCTTCCTTTGCTTTCAGTCTCTGCCCTCTTGAAAACTCTGATTTTCTGTTGCCCAAAGGTCCTGCAGCTTCTTCCTCTTGCACTTTGTGTCCTCTCCTTGGGCTCCTTGGCTGAGGGGAGGCCTCATTGCTCTCTACAACTCCCTGAAGGGAGGTTGTAGCCAGGTGGGGGTTGGTCTCTTCTCCCAGGCACCCAGCAGCAGAACAAGAGGACACAGTCTCAAGCTGTGCCAGGGGAGGTTTAGGCTGGAGGTGAGGAGAAAGTTCTTCCCAGAGAGAGCTGTTAGCAATTGGAATGTGCTGCCCAGGGAGGTGGTGGAGTCCCCATCCCTGGAGGTGTTCAAGAGGGGCTTGGATGTGGCACTTGGAGCCATGGTTTAGTAGTCAGGAGGTGTTGGGTGATAGGTTGGACTTGATGACCTCTGAGGTCTTTTCCAGCCTGGTTGAGCCTATGATTCCAAGCTACTTTTCAGAGGTGGTTAAGTGGAAGTGTTTAAATGATCAGTGTTTCAAACCCCTATGATACATAGGTGTCCAACAGGACCCATGCCAAGCACAGCTGAGGGACATTCCAACAGCAGCAGTGCTCCTCAACCTCCCTGCCAAGAAACTGTGCCCTTGGGGCCAAGAAGGCCAATGGTCTCCTGGAGTGCATGAAGAAGAGTGTGGCCAGCAGGTTCAGAGAGGCTCTCCTGTCCCTCTGCTCTGCACCAGTGAGGACACATCTGGAGTCCTGGGCCCAGCTCTGGACTTCCCAGTCCGAGAGGGACAGAGAACTACTGGAGAGAGTGCAGTGGAGGATACAAAGCTGCTGAGGGGACCTGGAGCAGCTCTGTGAGGAGGGAAGGCTGAGAGCCCTGGGGCTGAGAGCCTGCAGAAGCTGAGAGGAGATCTTGTTAATGTTGGTAAATACCTGAGGCTGGATGCCAGGCTCTTTTCAGTGGAGTCCTGGGATAGGGCAAGGGGCAGCAGCTGCAAGCTGGAGCTCAGGAAGTTCCACCTGAACAGGAGGAAAAACCTCTTTGGTGTGAGGGTGCTGGGGGCCTGGAGCAGGCTGCCCAGAGAGGTTGTGGAGTCTCCTGGTGTGGAGACTTTTGAGAGCCATCTGGACACATTGCCCTGGGAGCTGCCCTGGGTGACCCTCCTTTAGCAAGGGGCTTGGGCTGGATCTCTGGAGGCCCTTTCCAACCCCTGCTCTATGAAACCAGGACAAGAAAAGCAGGGCAGCAGGGTAAAATCCTTGCCCAGGCCTGAGAATCTGGTGTCTGATGTTCAGTGTGAGCCAGCTGGATGTGGAGATTGAGGCAATCAAGGCCCCATGCCCAATTTTAACTGACACAGCTGAAAATGGTTAAGCTACTTAAAAGCAAAGGCAGTTGTGGGGAAGTGCTCCTGAGCCCCTGGCCTCTCAGAGGGGTGGCAGCATGGTTGTCATTTCCTTGATGGAATTACACCCCCAAAAATCCTTCTCAAGTCACTTTGGAGCCTCAGGACCACTTGCAGCAGCAGCAGCAGCAGCAGCAGCAGCAGCAGCAGCAGGAGTCCACTGCTCCCACCAGCAAGAGTTTGCTGAGCTTTCAGCATCTTCCTCAATGACCTGGGTGAAGGGACAGAGAGGACCCCCAGCCAGCTGGAGGGGTGGCTGGCACCCCCTCCAGGCTGTGCTCTCCTTCACTGAGACCTGGACAGGCTGCAGAGCTGGGGGAGAGGAACCTCATGAGGTCCAGCAAGGGCAGGTGCTGGGTCCTGCAGCTGAAGAGGAGCAGCCTCCTGCACCAGGCCAGGTGAAGGGGGAACTGCTGGAGAGCAGCTCCACACAGAAGGGCCTGGGAGGTCACCATGAGTCAGGAATCTGTCCCTGGGGCCAAGAAGGCCAGTGGTGTCCTGTGGTGCATGGAGTGTGGCCAGCAGGTCAAGGGAGGTTCTCTTCTCCTTCTCCTCTGCCCTAGTGAGGCCACAGCTGGGGAACTGTGTCCAGCCCTGGGCTCCCCAGTTCAAGAGAGGTAGGGAACTTGCTGGGGAGAGCCCAGGAAGGGGGGAACTTACTGGAGAGTGGAACTTACAGAGGTGCTGGAGGGCCTGGGGCTCTGTGGTGAGCAGGATCAGTGCCCAGGCTGTGTGGAGGTAGGAATGGCCAAAGTCTCTTGAGATGCCACTGGGCAGAACCTGCTTTGCTCAGCAAGGAGGTTGCAGCCTGGCTGCCAGTGCAGAGCTGCTTTGACTCCCTGTGCTGGGTGCAGTGACCTAAAGCAAGGCTGTGTCCCTGAGTGGGTGTCAGCAGGATGGACCTGAGCTGGCCTTGGTTGTGCTGCTGCTTCCAGCCCTGCTGGCTGCTCAGCTTTGTGCAGCAGGGAATGGGCAGCACTTTGGTGTTGCCCACGTGGTGATGGTGTCTCCCTGAGGAGCATCATTCTGTCTGTGTGGAGGGCTGCTCTGTTCCATGCTCTCCATCACAAATGGGTGCTGCCTGGCTCTAGATGGGAGCAAGGAAGGTCCTACCACAGTCCCTGGTGCAGGAAGAGCCACCAGAGGTGGACTGTGAGCTCTGGGAAGGATCAAGGAAGGTCCCACCACAGTCCCTGGTGCAGGAAGAGCCACCAGAGGTGGGCTGTGAGCTCTGGAAAGGAGCAAGGAAGGTTCCTTCACAGTCCCTGATGGAGTAAGAGCCACCAGAGGTGGGCTTTGAGCTCTGGAGAGGACCAAGAAAGGTTCCTCCACAGTCCCTGGTGGGCTGTGAGCTCTGGAAAGAACCAGGACCAAGGGAGATTCCTTCATGGTCCCTGATGCAGTAAGACCCCCCAGAGGTGGGCTGTGAGCTCTGGAAAGGAGCAAGAAAGGTTCCTTCACAGTCCCTGATGGAGTAAGAGCCACCAGAGGTGGACTGTGAGCTCTGGAGAGGACCAAGGAAGGTTCCTTCACAGTCCCTGATGCAGTAAGAACCACCAGAGGTGGACTGTGAGCTATGGAAAGGAGCAAGGAAGGTTCCTTCACAGTCCCTGATGCAGTAAGAACCACCAGAGGTGGGCTGTGAGCTCTGGAGAGGACCAAGGAAGGTTCCTCCACAGTCCCTGATGGAGTAAGAGCCACCAGAGGTGGACTGTGAGCTATGGAAAGGAGCAAGGAAGGTCCCACCACAGTCCCTGATGCAGTAAGACCCCCCAGAGGTGGGCTGTGAGCTCTGGAGAGGAGCAAGGAAGGTTTCTTCACAGTCCCTGATGGAGTAAGACCCCCCAGAGGTGGGCTGTGAGCTCTGGAGAGGACCAAGGAAGGTTCCTTCGCAGTCCCTGGTGGAATAGGAGCCACCAGAGGTGGGCTGTGAGCTCTGGAGAGGAGCAAGGAAGGTTCCTTCGCAGTCTCTGATGGAATAAGAGGCACCAGAGGTGGGCTGTGAGCTCTGGAGAGGACCAAGGAAGGTTCCTTCACAGTCCCTGGTGGGCTGTGAGCTCTAGAAAGGACCAGGACCAAGGGAGATTCCTTCATGGTCCCTGATGCAGTAAGACCCCCCAGAGGTGGGCTGTGAGCTCTGGAGAGGACCAAGGAAGGTTCCTTCACAGTCCTTGATGCAGTGAGACCCCCACAGAGGTGGGCTGTGAGCTCTGGAGAGGACCAAGGAAGGTTTCTTCACAGTTCTTGATGCAGTAAGACCCCCCAGAGGTGGGCTGTGAGCTCTGGAGAGGACCAAGGAAGGTTTCTTCACAGTTCTTGATGCAGTGAGACCCCCCAGAGGTGGGCTGTGAGCTCTGGAGAGGAGCAGGGCTCTAGCAAGGGAAGGAGTGAAAAGCTGGCAGCTCTTTGTCCAGGAGCTCTGTGGTGTTTTGGCCCCTGGAGGGGCTGTGATACCTGCTTGGAGCTGTTAGGCTGCAGGATCCATGGCACTGCTGTCTCTGAACCCTGGGAGAGGTCAGAAGGGGGGGTGGTGTGTTAGGGCTGGATGAGATGAGGCTCAGGAGTGAACCATCCCCTGCCACCCTAACACAGCTTTGCTCCTCAGCAGGGCAGGGGCTGGGGAGTCCCTGCTGGTGCCAGCTGGCTGTGGGGTGGGTTTGGTCACACCAGACCCTGCTGCAGAGGGTCTCAGGTGGTGACAGCATTACTGTGCCCTTCATGCCCTCCTTACAACATCTCCCAGGGTTCTGCTCCAGGCCATGGCCACCCTGGTTTGTGCATCAGGAGGGTCTCTCCTCTTGTGCCTTGCTGCCATGGTCTAGTCATGGGGGCTGTGGTGACAGGTTGGACTGGATGATCTGTGAGGTCTCCTCCAGCCTTGGTGATGCTGTGGTTCCTGGCTGCCTCAGCTCAGAGCCCAGGAGCCTGGCTGCTGTTCCCAGCAGCAGCAGCTGGTGGAAGGCAGGAGCTGAGCTCTGCCCACAGAGCTGCTCCCTTCCACAGGAAGGAAAAACCAAGCCAAGCAGTCTGCTGGGGAGCTGAAAGGGGAGAATGTTGTTCTCTCTGCAGCTCCAGGGCAAGAGAGTTTTGCATTTCCTGGGCTGCAGATAAATTCTCTGCACCTCAGGGAAGGGTCTCAGGGGGGGGACCTGCAGCTGCTGTAATTGCAGCTGGAGGAGCACTGTTTGCAAGCCCTCTCCCAGCACCTTTTTGGGGGGAGATGTGATGTGCTCTGGCACTCTGAAGCCTGATATTTGCTTTTACTAATCCTTGCCTGCCCTTTGGAGGACTCTCCTGTGGCCCTACCCTTCCAGGTTCCAGCTTTGCTGCTGGGAAAAACACAGCAAATAACCCTTCCCAGGGGCTCCCAGTCAGCTCCTGCTTGTTCAAAGGGACAGGCCAGGGACCCTCTGTCTCCTCTCCAGAGCTGGGTCTGCTTTCAACTGCTCAGAATAGAGGTTTGTGACTCCAGAAAATACCCCTAGAGGACAGCTTTGAGAATGGAATGGAATAGAATTAGCCAGGTTGGGAAAGACCTCTCAGCCAGCACCATCCAATCAACCAAACCATGGCACCAAGGGCCTCAGCCAGGCTCTTCCTAAACACCTCCAGGGATGGGGACTCCACCACCTCCCTGGGCAGCACATCCCAGTGGCCAGTCTCTCTGGCTGGGAAGAACTTTCTCCTCACCTCCAGCCTAAACCTCCCCTGGCACAGCTTGAGACTGTGTCCTCTTGTTCTGCTGCTGGCTGCCTGGGAGAAGAGACCAACCCCCACCTGGCTACAGCCTCCCTTCAGGGAGTTGCAGAGAGCAAGAAGGTCTCCCCTGAGCCTCCTCTTCTGCAGGCTAAGCAACCCCAGCTCCCTCAGCCTCTCCTCACAGGGCTGTGCTCCAGACCCCTCCCCAGCTTTGTTGCCCTTCTCTGGACACCTTCCAGCAGCTCAACCTCTTTCCTAACCTGAGGAGCCCAGAGCTGGACACAGGACTCCAGGTGTGGCCTCAGCAGTGCTGAGCACAGGGCACAAGGACCTCCCTGCTCCTGCTGGCCACACTCTTCCTGATGCAGGCCAGGATGCCCTTGGCCTTCTTGGCCCCCTGGGCACACTGCAGGCTCCTGTTCAGCCTACTGTCCACCACCACCCCCAGGTCCCTCTCTGCCTGGCTGCTCTCAGCCACTCTGCCCCCAGCCTGTAGCACTGCCTGGGGTTGCTGTGGCCAATGTGCAGCCCCTGGCACTTGGATGTGTTCAATCTCCTGCCCTTGGGCTCTTAGGGACCAGGTAAATCGACTTGCAAAAAGGTGAAGGATACCTTCTTGGGGTTTTCCCTCTTCCTAAGAGGGAGTCCTGCTTTGTAGGCATTGCTCTGCCATTACCATCTTTATACAGTGCTAGAATCCCAGCACCCCAGCATGGTGGGGTTGGAAAGGGACCTCTGGAGCTCACCCAGTCCAAGCCCCTGCTCCAGCAGGGCACCCCCAGCAGCTTGCCCAGCAGCACAATGCCCAGGGGGGGTTGGAAGCTCTCCACACCAGGAGACTCCACAACCTCTCTGGGCAGCCTGCTCCAGGCCTCCAGCAGCCTCACACCAAACAACTTTCTCCTCCACTTCACATGGAACCTCCTGGGCTCCACTTTGTGCCCACTGCCCCTTGGCCTGTCCCTGGGCACCACTGAGCAGAGCCTGGCCCCAGCCTCTTGCCCCCCCCAGCTCCTTTGTCTCTTGCTGAGCATTGCTCAGCTGCCCTCTGGGGCTGCTCTTCTGCAGGCTCTCAGCCCCAGGGCTCTCAGCCTTTGCTCCTCACAGAGCTGCTCCAGGCCCCTCAGCATCTCTGCAGCCTCCCCTGGACTCTGCAGTAGTTTTCTCTCTTGAGCTGGGGAGCCCAGAACTGGCCACAGTACTCCAGCTGTGGCCTCACTAGGGCAGCACAGAGTGTGAGGAGAACCTCCCTGTCCCTGCTGCCCACACTCTTCATGCTCCCCAGGACTCCCCATTGGCCTTCTTGCCCTGAGGCCACCTTGCTGGCTGATGGTGACCTTGTTGTCCCCCAGCACTCCCAGGTCCTTCTCTGTGGAGCTGCTCTCCAGCAGGTCTCCCCTCTCCTGGCCTGCTGCAGGAGGCTGTTCCTGGGCTGGGCAGTTTCTTTCACCTTAGGATTTTGCTGACTCTGCAAAGTACTCAGAAATGAGGCAAATCCTTTTGGAGTGACTTTCTTTCTTCTTCCCCCCCCCGTCACAAGTTCCACCTTGAGCCCTGCTCCTGAGTCCAGGCCCTGGGCTGTTAATTGAAGTGCATTTTGCTGCTTCTTGATAAGCAGGAAACAAATTAGGGGCATGTTACCATCTCCTGCAGCCCTGCCTCTTGGCCCCCAGCCTCCCATCGACTTCTGCAGCACCAGAGGCAGCTGAGCTTGATCTTTCCCTTGCCCTGCTGGGCACCATCCCAGAAACATGAGGCTTGGAAAGCTTTCAGCAGCCAGGGCTGGTGCTGAGGACAGCTGCCTGGGAGCAGCAGGGATGGTGCTCACAGCCTCAGCAAAAGGCCTGAGGAGCTGCCTCTGGGCTTGGCTGGGGGCAGGGTAGTCCTGAGGGCAAAGCAAGCCCACCAGCTCTTGTGCTTGGACCCTTCTGAATGCTCTGTGCTCTTGGGGGGTTGGTGCTCACAGGATGCTAAGGGTTGGAAGGGACCCAAAGAGATCATCGAGTCCAATGCCCCCTGCCAGAGCAGGAGCAGAGAACCCAGCACAGGGCTCACAGGAACACAGCCAGACAGGGCTGGGAAGGCTCCAGAGAAGGAGACTCCACAACCTCTCTGGGCAGCCTGCTCCAGGCCTCTGGGACCCTCACAGGGAAGAAGTTCCTCCTCATGTAGTTCATATCCATTGCTCCTTGTCCTGTCACAGGACACAACTGAGCAGAGCCTGTCCCTGTCCTCTTCCTCCTGACCCCCAGCCCTCAGCTATTGATAGCCATTGACCAGATCCTTCTCAGTCATCTCCTCTGCAGACTGAACAGCCCCAGGGCTCTCAGCCTCTCCTCATAAGAGAGTAAGCAACCACATCTGTGCTTGAGTGCCAGGCAGATGCTGGTGCTGCAGGAGGAATCCTTTAGGTTGGAAAAGCCCTTTCAGGTCCCCCAGCCCTGCTGTTCTCCAGCTCTACCAAGGCTGGCACTAACCCATGTCATTCAGCACCACATCTCTGTGTCTTTTCAAGCCCCACAAGGCTGAGGATTCAGCCACCTTCCCTGGGCAGTCTGTGCCAGACTCTGAGACCCCTTTCAGTGAAGAAATGTCTCCTAATGTCCAACCTAAACTTTCCCTGCTGCAACCTGAGGCCTTTTTCTCTTGTCCTATCAATTGTTCCCTGGGAGAAGAACCCAACCCTCACCTGGCTCCAAGCTCCTTTCAGGGACTTGTTGAGAGCCAGAAGGTCTCCCCTCAGGCTCCTCCTCCCCAAGCTGAACCACCCCAGTTCCCTCAGCTGCTCCTCATGAGGAGCTCAAGGGCTGACAGCCTGTTCTGCTTGCCCAGCTGACCTGGTGTGATGTGATGTGGCCAGCTCTGCCAGCAGCCCATCCTGCATAATTGAAGACATTGCAGCCTTTCAGATCCCAAAGCAGGAAACAAATGACTCCTATGAAAGCAGGAGGATAAAAATACCTCCAATGCAAGCCCAAGGGATGTGGAGATTAGCAGGGGCCCCACAACCCTCTAAACCACTGAAGGGCAGCCAAGGACATCCTTGTTGGGCAGTTCCCAGCATGGATTTGTTGCCAACAGGAGCAGGTCACAGTGGCTGTGCCTCTGTCACCAGCTGTAGGCTGATTCCTCCTCTCTACTCTGCGCTGCTGAGACCACAGCTGCAGCTCTGGGGCCAGGTCTGGAGCCTCTGTGCCAGGAAGGATCTGGAGGGGCTGGAAGGTGTCCAGAGAAGGGCCACGAGGAGGAGCAGAGGGCTGGAGCTGCTCTGCTCTGGAGACAGCCTGAGAGAGTTGGGGTTGTGCAGGCTGGAGAGGAGAAGGCTCCCAGGAGACCTTCTGGTGGCCTTCCAGGATCTGCAGGGGGCTGCAAGAAAGCTGGGGAGGGACTTCTGAGGGTGTCAGGGAGGGATAGGACTGGGGGGGATGGAGCAAAAGTAGAAGTGGGGAGATTGAGCTTGGCTGTGAGGAAGAAGTTGTTGCCCATGAGGGTGGTGAGAGCCTGGCACAGGTTGCCCAGGGAGGTGGTGGAAGCCTCCTGCCTGGAGGTGTTTGCAGCCAGGCTGGAGGTGGCTGTGAGCAACCTGCTGTGGTGTGAGGTGTCCCTGGCCATGGCAGGGGGCTTGGAGCTGGCTGAGCCTTGAGGTCCCTTCCAGCCCTGACAGTTCTGTGATTCCCTGATTCTCCTTTCTTTCCCCCCCAACCCCCACATCCCTCTCTCCAGGATGCAGCAGCAAAGGTCACCAGATGTCAGATGGTGCAAGTCAGTGCTGCTATCCTAGGAAGAAAATAGCATCACTTAAGCTAATTGCCCAAATGGGCCTTCCTCTGCTGACAAATGACATACCTGAGCTCTGCAGGAAGGCAGAGAGCACAGCTCTGTGCAAGAGCAAAGTCACTCCAAAGGCTCCTGGGGGCAGGATGTGTTTTACTTCCCCCCACTTCCTCCAGCACAATTGAGTGTGGCTGAGCAAGGGCTGCAGAGAAGTGACCTCTCCTCCACAAAATCCCTGCTCTGCTCTGCTCTGCCTTTGGTATTCCACTGAGAAGGTCTGGAGAGCAGATAGTGCTCAAGGAGTTAGTGGGAGGGTGAGCTCCTCCTGCTTCCAGGCCATGGAATCAGAATTATTTGAGCTGGAGAAGGCCTCTGAGATCATCCAGTCCAACCAGCAACCCAACACCACCATGGCCACACATTGCTTAGCCTGCAGAAGAGGAGGCTCAGGGGAGACCTTCTTGCTCTCTCCAACTCCCTGGATAGGCCACACCTGGAGTCCTGTGTCCAGTTCTGGGCTCCTCAGCTTAGGAAAGAGGTTGAGCTGCTGGAAGGTGTCCAGAGAAGGGCAACAAAGCTGGGGAGGGGTCTGGAGCACAGTCCTGGGAGGAGAGGCTGAGGGAGCTGGGGTTGCTTAGCCTGGAGAAGAGGAGGCTCAGGGGAGACCTTCTTGCTCTCTCCAGCTCCCTGAAGGGAAGCTGTAGCCAGGTGGGGGTTGGGCTCTTCTCCCAGGCAGCCAGCAGCAGAACAAGAGGATACAGTCTCAAGCTGTGCCAGGGGAGGTTCAGGCTGGAGGTGAGGAAGAAATTCTTCCCAGCCAGAGAGATTGGCCACTGGGATGTGCTGCCCAGGGAGGTGGTGGAGTCCCCATCCCTGGAGGTGTTCAAGAGGGGCTTGGATGTGGCACTTGGAGCCATGGTTTGGTTGTCAGGAGGTGTTGGGTGACAGGTTGGACTTGGTGATCTCTGAGCTCTTTTCCACCTTGGTTGATTCTATGATTCTGTGATCTTATTATTATTTTGGGGGGGTGGGATGGGTTAATCAGAACTGCTGTCAAGCAGCCTGTGGAAAACTCTTCCTTAGTTTAAAGGCAGAGGTCAAATTATACTTTTAGAAATCCTGGTTTGAGAGCTCTCCTCTCATCTCCTAAATTGCTTGGAAATTGTGTGAGGAAAGAGGAAATGGAAAGCAAAATGGAAACCTCTCTGGTGTTTGTTTTTCTCTGCTGTTACCTTTCTCTTCACTTCTTATCTGCTGTGACTCTTCCCTGTCCTGATGCCTCCTGATGGAGGCTTCCTTGGGACCATTTCTGTATTGCCATCTAGAGCTGGCTGCCCAGCTCAGGCTCTGCTCACTCAGGCACCTGCTGAAGCTCAGGGCAGCTTGGCACAGCCAGGGGCTGCTGCTAGCAGGGAGAAGCTGAGGGGCAGAGCTCCTGCCAAGGCCTGGGGGGCACAAAGCCTCTGCCTCAGCCTTGCTGCTCTGCACACCAAGGGCACTGCCACAGCTCTGCCCCACCTTGGGGGGCAGGAAGGCAGAGGGGGCAGCTGTGGGCAGGAGCAGACAGCAGAGGGGAGCCTCAAGTGCCCCACAAGGGATTGCAGCCCACGGATGGCATCTTCAGCAGCAAGCTGAGGGATCCCCAGGCCCAAGCCAAAGCTCATCCAGTCCAACCCCTCTGCAGTCAGCAGGGACATCGCCAACTAGATCAGGTTGCCCAGAGCCCTGTCCAGTCTCACCTTGAGTATCTCCAGGGATGAGGCCTCAACCACCTCCCTGGGCAACCTGTGCCAGTGGTAAAGAATTTGTTCCTTCAGCAGCAAGCTGAGGGATGCCCAGGCTCAAGCCTCTCCTTCCCTGGCTGCTGTCCCAGCAGGACTCTCTCCCTTCTGCCTTCCAGCCCCATCCCTGTCTTCCTCAATCCAGCTCCAGCATCCAGCTCCTCAATCCGCTTCCCATCTGCTGCTGAGCCCAGGCTGGGACTTGCCCAGGGCCTGCCCCCAGCATCAGTGGTGCCAGTGGTGCCATCCTTGCCCTCAGGGCTTGGCTTCCATCTTGCTTTGTGTCTCTGTGTCTCTATCCCATGGCATTGTTCTTCTCCCCATCCCAGCTGGGTTAGTTTCTTCCCCAGCCCATCAGCCTCTCTCCCTTCTTCCCTTTCTCTTCCCTTAGGGAAGGCAGAGGGCTTCCTGCAGAGCCTCTGGCACTCCTCTGGTGCCCAGCCCTGCCCTGCCCCTTGGCATACTGGCCTTGTGCTGTCTCAAGGAGGAGCAATGATCTTTCTGTGCTTGTTTTCCTTTAGTTACCCTCTGTTTGACATTGTCTTAGTGCACTGAGCCTCCTTGCAGTTCAGGGGCTTAGCTGGGCTTACAGCCTTCTCTGGTGACCTTTACATCCTTTTGGCCTTTCTCCCTGCACAGCTGTGAGTGAGAGTCTGCTGAGAAGGTTTGATGAGCAGCAGCTGAGGGGCCTGGGGTTGTTCAGCCTGGAGAAAAGGAGGCTGAGGGGAGACCTTCTGGCTCTCTACATCTCCCTGAAAGGAGGTTGAAACCAGGTGGGGGTTGGTCTCTTCTCCCAAGGAGCGAGTGACAGGACAAGAGGAGATGACTTCCAGTTGCCCCAGGGGAGGTTTAGGTTGGACAAGAGGAACAATTTCTTCCCCCAAAGGGTTGTCAAGGCCTGGCCCAGGCTGCCCAGGGCAGTAGTGGATTCCTCCTCCATGGAGGTGCTTCAAAATCATGTGGACATGGTGCTGAGGGATGTAGTTTGGTGGTGGTGGCCATGGTAGTGCTGGCTGAGTGGTTGGACCTGGTGATCTTAGATGTCTCTTCCAACCAAAACAGTTCTGTGATTCTGGGACTGGACAGCAACCCCACCAGGTGATCCCCACAGGAAGCAAACCCCTGCATCAGCTCTGGGAAGTCAGACATTGACATTCAGAGGCAGACAGCGTGGGGCCAGCTTGATGCCATCCAGTTGATGCAGGGAGAACCAGCAGGAGTGGCCTGAGTTCAGGGGGACAAGAGAACAGCAGGGGAGAGGCTTCCCAGGGATGGCAACAGCATCACTCTGCCACTTCTATTTACATGTGAATCAGAAGCTGCCCACCCAGGAGCACTGCTGGCACCAAGTTACCTTTGTGCAAGGAGCTTTGGCTCAAGGAAAAGAAATGTTTTAAGATCCACCTCAACTCCAGGTACCTTGTAGCAGAATCAGGACTGTTTACCATGGAGCTACAACCAAGAGTCACAGAATTGTCAGGGCTGGAAGGGACCTCAAGGCTCAGCCAGCTCCAAGCCCCCTGCCATGGCCAGGGACACCTCACACCACAGCAGGTTGCTCACAGCCACCTCCAGCCTGGCTGCAAACACCTCCAGGCAGGAGGCTGCCACCACCTCCCTGGGCAACCTGTGCCAGGCTCTCACCACCCTCATGGGCAACAACTTCTTCCTCACATCCAATCTCAATCTCCCCACTTCTAGTTTTGCTCCATCCCCCCCACTCCTATCCCTCCCTGACACCCTCAGAAGTCCCTCCCCAGCTTTCTTGCAGCCCCCTGCAGACCCTGGAAGGCCACCAGAAGGTCTCCTGGGAGCCTTCTCCTCTCCAGCCTGCACAGCCCCAACTCTCTCAGGCTGTCTGCAGAGCAGAGCAGCTCCAGCCCTCTGCTCCTCCTCGTGGCCCTTCTCTGGACACCTTCCAGCCCCTCCAGAGCCTTCCTGGCACAGAGGCTCCAGAACTGGCCCCAGAGCTGCAGCTGTGGTCTCAGCAGAGTGGAGCAGAGGGGCAGAATCCCCTCCCTGGCCCTGCTGGCCACACTTCTCTTGCTGCAGCCCAGGCTCTGCTTGGCTCTCTGGGCTGCAAGTGCTCCCTGCTGGCTCCTCTTGAGCTTCTCCTCCCCCAGCACCCCCAAGGCCTTTTCATCACACTCTCTACCTGCAACTGTGTCTCCAGAGGAGATGCACAAGCTGCAGAGAAGGCCTTCAGCAAAAGCTTCCTTAAAGAACTGCTTCTGCATTCAGTCAAGAGCATGCAAGACACTTGAAACACTTTAGAAAGGGTTTAATTGAAGCTGTTTAAAGAACTAAGAGGAGCCTGAAGTGAAGCTGGTTTCCCCTGGCTTTGTTTGGTGTGGGTTTTTCTGTAAGAAACCAAGTTAGACAAATATTGTTCAGCTGGTTCTTAATGCATGGAAATACCCTTCCAAAAGAGGGACAAGGGGATCCCCCCTGGTGAAGGGGATCCAAGCTGAGTGGAGCATGCAAATGCAGTCCCTGCTTGAGCCCTGGGGTATGTGCAGCACTCAGGAATGAAATGAGCAAAACTCACAGCTGGGAAAGAGCTCCCCACAGCTCCAAAGTGTTCCTGATAAAGTTGGTGATAAAGTTTGTAGGTAAAGAGGAGGAGGTTGTGGATGTCCCTTCCCTAGAGGTGCTCAAGGCCAGGCTGGATGAGGCCTTGAGCAAGCTGGGCTGGGGGGAGGTGACCCTGCCCATGGCAGGGGGGTTGGAACTGGATGATCTTGAAGGTCCCTTCCAGCCCAAACCACTCTAGGAGGCTAGGAATCTGGGGCTGTTCAGTCTGGAGAAGAGCAGGCTCTGGGGCTCTAAACCACCCAAGGGCAGCCAAGGACATCCTTGGTGGGCTGTTCCCATCATGAGTTTGTTGCCAACAGGAGCAGGTCACAGTGGCTGTGCCTCTGTCACCAGCTGTAGGCTGATTCCTCCTCTCTACTCTGCGCTGCTGAGACCACAGCTGCAGCTCTGGGGCCAGGTCTGGAGCCTCTGTGCCAGGAAGGCTCTGGAGGGGCTGGAAGGTGTCCAGGGAAGGGCCACGAGGAGGAGCAGAGGGCTGGAGCTGCTCTGCTCTGCAGACAGCCTGAGAGAGTTGGGGTTGTGCAGGCTGGAGAGGAGAAGGCTCCCAGGAGACCTGCTGGTGGCCTTCCAGGATCTGCAGGGGGCTCCAAGAAAGCTGGGGAGGGACTTTTGAGGGTGTCAGGGAGGGATAGGAGCGGGGGGGATGGAGCAAAAGTGGGGAGATTGAGCTTGGATGTGAGGAAGAAGTTGTTGCCCATGAGGGTGGTGAGAGCCTGGCACAGGTTGCCCATGGAGGTGGTGGAAGCCTCCTGGCTGGAGGTGTTTGCAGCCAGGCTGGAGGTGGCTGTGAGCAACCTGCTGTGGTGTGAGGTGTCCCTGCCCATGGCAGGGGGCTTGGAGCTGGCTGAGCCTTGAGGTCCCTTCCAGCCCTGACAATTCTCTGATTCTATAATCCCAGAACTGGTTTGGTTAGAGAAGACCATTAAGACACCTCTCTCTGGCAAACGCAGGATGCTGAAGGCAGCAGCAGCTGTTGGGATGTTTTCCATGGAACAGCAGTGCTCTGGTGGTGGTTACTGATCTCAGATGTGTGCAGCAGCATGATCTGTGTGAGGGCAACAGAACACTGGAGCAGTCCCAGAGCTGGACACAGGACTCCAGGTGTGGCCTCAGCAGTGCTGAGCACAGGGCACAAGGACTTCCCTGCTCCTGCTGGCCACACTCTTCCTGCTGCAGGCCAGGATGCCCTTGGCCTTCTTGGCCCCCTGGGCACACTGCTGGCTCTTGTTCAGCCTACTGTCCATCAGCACCCCCAGGTCCCTCTCAGCCACTCTGCCCCCAGCCTGTAGCACTGCCTGGGGTTGTTGTGGCCAATGTGTAGGACCTGGCATTTGGATGTGTTCAATCTCCTGCCCTTGGACTCTGTCCTTCTGTCCAGCCTGGCAAGGTCCCTCTGCAGAGCTCTCCTGCCCTCTAACAGATCAACTCCTGCCCCCAGCTTGGTTACTATCAGCTCTCCCTTACTACAGCCCCCCTCAGCTCTCCCTTACTACAGACCCCCACAGCCCTCCCTTGGCACAGTCCCCCCCCCCAGCCCTTCCCCAGCCTGCCAGCAGATTGCCCTCCCCAGTGCAGGGAATTTAATGGCTGCTCTGCCAATTAAAAGCTACTTTCTCCTTAGCTTTATGATTTGGAGCAAGGCTCCCCAGTGAAGTGTTGTAATTAAAAGGAAAGCAGAGGTCTGCAGCTGATGGATGTGACCCTTTGGTGCTCACATGCAGAGCAGCCTGTGCCATAGATACAGATGGAGGTAGAGGAGAGATTCATCACCAGGACAGCAAACATATTGCTGGAGAGGGGGTGGGGGGAGGGGGAAAGCAATTACACAGAGACCTGTCACTACCAGCAGCCCCATGAATATTCCTAATGCAAATTTTCACTGAAAACATTGCTGTAATTGTCTGCTGGGGAGCTGGCTGTGGGCTGCAGGAGCCCAGCCAGGGCGAGGGTGATGGATGGGCCCCGGCGGCCGGGGAGCCTGCTCCTTCTCCCCGCCAAGATGAAGTGGTCTTCAGGCACTCAGCGCTGCTCTGTGCCTGTCATGAGCCTAAAAATAACAGCATGAAGTCATTTAGCATCTTGCACTGAGAACTGGGATGACTTAGCCACTGCTCCCTGACAGGGGAAATTGTGCTGTGCGCGGGGGGCTGGAAGCAGCGGGCAGGGCTGATGGGGAGAGGATGGGGAGAGAGCTCACATGGAAGCCCAGCGTGGTGGGGAGGGCTGGGAGGGAGCTCTGGAGATCAGCCAGTCCAAGCCTCCTGCTCCAGCAGGGCACCCCCAGCACAATGCCCAGCAGCACAATGGGGGGTTGGAAGCTCTCCACACCAGGAGACTCCACAACCTCTCTGGGCAGCCTGCTCCAGGCCTCCAGCACCCTCACACCAAACAACTTTCTCCTCCTCTTCACATGGAACCTCCTGGGCTCTGCTTTGTGTCCACTGCCCCTTGGCCTGTCCCTGGGCACCACTGAGCAGAGCCTGGCCCCAGCCTCTTGCTCCCCCCAGCTCCTTTGTCTCTTGCTGAGCATTGCTCAGCTGCCCTCTGGGGCTGCTCTTCTGCAGGCTCTCAGCCCCAGGGCTCTCAGCCTTTGCTCCTCACAGAGCTGCTCCAGGCCCCTCAGCATCTCTGCAGCCTCCCCTGGACTCTCTCCAGCAGTTCCCTGTCTCACCTGGACTGGGGAGCCCTGAACTGGCCCAGAACATTTTAGGCAGCTGATGACATTCTGGTGTCCTTCCAGGATCTGCAGGGGGCTCCAGGAAAGCTGGGGAGGGACTTTTGAGGGTGTCAGGGAGGGATAGGACTGGGGGGGATGGAGCAAAACTAGAAGTGGGGAGATTCAGCTTGGCTGTGAGGAAGAAGTTGTTGCCCATGAGGGTGGTGAGAGCCTGGCAGAGGTTGCCCAGGGAGGTGGTGGAAGCCTCCTGCCTGGAGGTGTTTGCAGCCAGGCTGGAGGTTGCTGTGAGCAACCTACTGCCCCCCCCCATGGCAGGGGGCTTGGAAGTGGCTGAGCCTTGAGGTCCCTTCCAGCCCTGACAGTTCTGTGATTCTGTGATCATGGAGAGAAGCTTTCTGAAGAGCTTTGGGCTCCTGCTGGTTTGGAAGGGTGGTGGGAGAGCAACATGGGGCAAATGTGGGTCCCCAGGGTGTGGAGGAGCAACCAGAACAGGGCAAGGGCAGAGAAGGAGAAGGACCTGGGAGTGCTGGTGGACATCAAGCTCACCACCAGCCAGCAAGGTGCACTCAGAGCCAAGAAGGCAAGAGGTCCCTGGAGGGCATTCATAGGAGTGGGACCAGGAGGTCTAGGGAGGCTGTGCTGCCCCCTCTGCTGTGCCCTAGTGAGGCCCCAGCTGGAGCACTGGCTCCAGCTCTGGGCTCCCCAGGTCAAGAGAGAAAGGGAACAACTGGAGAGCTGGAACCACAGGCAGGGCAAAAGTTGGTGCTGCTGGAAGTGATGATGCAGCACTCCTGGGCTGGCTCCCCTGCTCCAGTCACCTGAGATTTGTCCCCTCAGCCTCTCCAAAGCCTCCAAAGCACGCTCCTCATCCAGAGCTGCAGAGAGCTTCATTCGGATGTGCGAGGCAGCAATGTTTGAAGACAGCGGCTTGCTGGGAGTGCTAACTTGTGTTCCAACAGCACTTTGCAAGTTCATTGCTGTTTTTGGTATCACAGATGGCTGCAAAATTGCAGGGCTCTCTTCTATTGTGTCTTTCTCCTCTGCCAAGCTAACAAAAGGAGGCTGCTCAGACTTGGCTCGCCGCGCTCCGGCGCTTCTCCCGCCGGTGGCAACCCCCTCCTTGTGCTGCTGGAGGGCTGGAAGCACGAGGCAAGATGTGGGGAAAACCTGTGTGGTCTGGGTGTTGGAGCTGGGGATTATTTGGGGGAGGCAGCCTTCTGCTCAGCACTGAGCAGGGCCCTGTGGATGAGGCAGGCATGGTGCGTGTGCCAGCACATGTCGCCTTCCGCTTGCTGCTGGGTGTATTTTGGGCCACAAACCCGTGTTTGGTATAAACTGGAGCTCTTTAGAGGGGGGGGAATGACTTCATGGTTGGCAGCAGGAGAAGAGGAGGCTTGAAGGGAGGCTTCACTGCCCTCTACCAGGCCCTGAAAGGGGGTTGCAGTGGGGTGGGGGTTGGGCTCTTCTCCCCAGCGTCAGCGATAGAGAGGGAGAGGGAATTCCATGATTCCGTAATTGGAGTGCTGGGTCCAGCGTTGGGCACCTCAATAGCAGAGAGATGTGGAGGTGCTGGAGCCAGGGCAGAGCAGGGCAAGGAAGCTGGGAAGGGCCTGGAGAATACATCTGATGGAGAGCAACTGAAGGAGCTGGGGATGGGTAGTGTGAAAGAGAGGAGGCTGAGGGGAGACCTCCTGGCTGTCCGCAGCTCCCTGAAAGAAGGTTGTGGAGAGGCTGCTGCTGGTCTCTGCTCACAGGCAATTAGTGACAGAACAAGAGGCAATGGACTCAAATTGTGCCTGGGGAGGTTTAGACTGGGCAGTAGGAAGGAATTTTCCCCATCAAGAGTGGTCAGGGGTTGGAATGTGCTGCCCAGGGAGGTGGTGGAGTCCCCAAGCCTGGCTGGGTTTGAAGGTGGTTTGGCTGTGGTGCTTGGGGCTCTGGTTTGGGGGTGACCCTTGCAGAGTAGGGCTCTGGGTTGGACTTGGTGATCCTGAGGGCTTTTCCAACCTGAAGGTTTCTGTGATTCTGTGCAATCTGGAACTCCATCCAAGTATTCTCCAGCTCTCCCATCCCTGCCTGTGTAACCAAAAAGAAGGGAAAGCTTTGCTCTTGCTCCTTCTGCACCTCTGATTCACTCTGTGAAGTGGAAATTGCTTCCATTCCTTCCCCAGGCTGGGTAAGGAAATGCCCTAATGGCATTGTGAGGAGCACAGAGGAGAGATCAGAGAGGAAAACAGAGCTTCAGAGCAGGGTTTGAAATGTAGGTGCAAAGATGTTGCCTCCCACAGCAGCCAAAGAGGAAGGAGCAGGCTGTGGAGAAGAGAATATTATTTATAGAATAAACCAGCTTTGTGTGGAGTATTCTCTTTGGTGGGCTCCATCCCAGGGAACAGGGAGGAGGTAGGGTAGAGTTGGCTTGTGGAGGTGGAAAAAACCCCCCAGGGATCCGTGAGGGGGCTGAGTGTCTGGGTTAGGCTGTGTCACTCCCTGGGGGTGTTTCAAAGAGGCAGAGATGTGGTGCTGAGGGACATGGTTTAGCCCCAGCCTTGGTAGAGTCAGAGAATGGTTGGACTGGATGAGCTTCAGGCCATGGTTTAATGGCCAGGGTGGTGTTAGGTTGATGGTTGGACTTGATCCTGAAGGTCTTTTCCAACCAAACCAATTCAATGGTTCTGTGGTTACTGGCATTTGATTCTGGCAACTGGGCTGCATTGAGAGAAGCACAGCCAGCAGGGCCAGGGAGGGGATTCTGCCCCTCTGCTCCACTCTGCTGAGACCACAGCTGCAGCTCTGGGGCCAGGTCTGGAGCCTCTGTGCCAGGAAGGCTCTGGAGGGGCTGGAAGGTGTCCAGAGAAGGGCCACGAGGAGGAGCAGAGGGCTGGAGCTGCTCTGCTCTGGAGACAGCCTGAGAGAGTTGGGGTTGTGCAGGCTGGAGAGGAGAAGGCTCCCAGGAGACCTTCTGGTGGCCTTCCAGGATCTGCAGGGGGCTCCAAGAAAGCTGGGGAGGGACTTTTGAGGGTGACTTTCAAAGGTCTCTTCCCACCCAGCCCATTCTGTGAGAGGATGATTTTCATGTTTCACAGTCTCACAGAATCACCAAGGTTGGAAGAGACCTCAAAGATCATCGAGTCCAAGCTGTCACCACAGACCTCATGACTAAACCATGGCACCAAGTGCCACATCCAAGCCCCTCTTCAACACCTCCAGGGATGGGGACTCCACCACCTCCCTGGGCAGCACATTCCAATGGCTAACAACTCTCTCTGTGAAGAACTTTCTCCTCACCTCCAGCCTAAACCTCCCCAGGCACAGCTTGAGACTGTGTCCTCTTGTTCTGCTGCTGGGTGCCTGGGAGAAGAGCCCAACCCCCACCTGGCTACAACCTCCCTTCAGGGAGTTGCAGAGAGCAAGAAGGTCTCCCCTGAGCCTCCTCTTCTCCAGGGTGCTGGAGCAGGGGCTTGGACTGGATGATCCCCAGAGGTCCCTTCCAGCCCTCACCATGCTGGGATTGCAGGCTTGCACCAGGTTTTACACTACCACTTCAGGTCCTCTTCAGACATTGAAATGCTGCTCTAAGGTCTCACACACACAGGATGTCAAAGGTTGGAAAGGACCTCCAGAGATCATCAAGTCCAAGCCCCCTGCCAGAGCAGGAGCAGAGAACCCAGCACAGGTCACACAGGAACACATCCAGACAGGGCTGGGAAGTCTCCAGAGAAGGAGACTCCACAACCTCTCTGGGCAGCCTGCTCCAGGCCTCTGGGACCCTCACAGGGAAGAAGTTCCTCCTCATGGTGAGCTGGAACCTCCTGTGCTGCAGTTTCCATCCATTGCTCCTTGTCCTATCCCAGGGTGCAGCTGAGCAGAGCCTGTCCCTGTCCCCCCCCTCCTGACCCCCAGCCCTCAGCTATTGATAGCCATTGATCAGATCCCTCTCAGCCTTCTCCTCTGCAGACTGAACAGCCCCAGGGCTCTCAGCCTCTCCTCCCCAGGCAGTGCTGCAGTCCCTTCAGCATCCTTGCAGCCCTCCCTTGGACTCTCTCCAGCAGATCCCTGTCCCTCCTGAGCTAAGGATCCCAGAGCTGGCTGCAATATTGCAGGTGAGGTCTCAGCAGGGCAGAGTAGATGGGAGAGGATAACCCCAGATGTGCCAGTCCAGGAGGTGGAAGGGGATGGTCTTCTTTTCATGGCTGCATGCTGCTGCTCTGCCCCAAACAGCTCCAGCCATGGCATGATCCCTGCAAGCTTTCCACCAGCAAGCTCTGGCTGGCCCTGAAGAGATTCCCTTGCATTACTGAGCTGACCTTTCCTGCTGCTGCTACCAGCATTTATCCACTTGTACAGAGTCTTGTGTAGAAGCAGCCAGGTGACCTTTGCAGCTTTCAGCAAGCCATGAGGGATGGAGCAGGTGACCTCCCCCTGCCAGCATTGCCTTTAGTTTCCTTTATTTCCTTGATTTTATTTTTCCCCCTTTAGTTTATTTCTATTTTTCACCCTGGATCTACAGATTTGGCCAGAGAGGGAGCTGCAGCTCATGCTGCACCTCCCAGAGACCTACCCCGAGGATGAAGGCAACCATCCTCATCTTCCCATTTAAATAACGTTTCACTGCAGCTTCCACCCTCACCCCCAGCCTCCAGGCACTCCCACAACCTGCATCTGCAGCTCTCTGCCTCTTGCTGACTGTTTGACCTTTTCTTCAGCTCTGAGAGCAGCCCTGAACACAGGGACTTAGGGGTGCTGGGGGAGGAGAAGCTCAAGAGGAGCCAGCAGTCAGCACTTGCAGCCCAGAGAGCCAAGCAGAGCCTGGGCTGCAGCAAGAGAAGTGTGGCCAGCAGGGCCAGGGAGGGGATTCTGCCCCTCTGCTCCACTCTGCTGAGACCACAGCTGCAGCTCTGGGGCCAGTCTGGGGCAGCCTCTGTGCCAGGAAGGATCTGGAGGGGCTGGAAGGTGTCCAGAGAAGGGCCACGAGGAGGAGCAGAGGGCTGGAGCTGCTCTGCTCTGGAGACAGCCTGAGAGAGTTGGGGTTGTGCAGGCTGGAGAGGAGAAGGCTCCCAGGAGACCTTCCTGTGGCCTTCCAGGATCTGCAGGGGGCTGCAAGAAAGCTGGGGAGGGACTTTGGAGGGTGTCAGGGAGGGATAGGACTGGGGGGGATGGAGCAAAACTAGAAGTGGGGAGATTCAGCTTGGATGTGAGGAAGAAGTTGTTGCCCATGAGGGTGGTGAGAGCCTGGCACAGGTTGCCCAGGGAGGTGGTGGAAGCCTCCTGCCTGGAGGTGTTTGCAGCCAGGCTGGAGGTGGCTGTGAGCAACCTGCTGTGGTGTGAGGTGTCCCTGCCCATGGCAGGGGGCTTGGAACTGGCTGAGCCTTGAGGTCCCTTCCAACCCTGTGATTCTCAGTCAACAAACTTCACCCCCACGGCCTTGCTGGAGCCCAGCAGTGCCTCTGTGCTGTGTCAGTGGAATTTTCTTACCTTTTTCCTAGCCTCAAAAGTGGCAGAGAATGTGATGCTTCCCTCCCAGGCTCAGCTGCTGAAAGCTCCTGGGTGTAATGGGCTGCTGTTAAAAATTGAAGGTGCTATAAAAGCACCTTGAAAAGAGGAGATCTAATCAGGCCCTTTCATGTGTGAACCCAAGGGCTCTCCATTGCCTTTTTCTTTTTTTTTTGATGGCATGATTTCAGACTTCTGAAGGAATTGAGGTGGTTTGGGGTCATTTTCTGTCCTGTTCTGCCAAGGGTGGTGCACCAGTCCAGGGAGGGAAAGAGCCTCAGTTCCTTTGAACATCGCTGTGGTATGGAATGAGAGGCACAAAGGAGGCCAAAATATCAACAGCCCTCCAGGCTATTGATTAACAGAATAAAGTGGATGGATCAGATGAAGGGAGGGAGAGAGAGACACACACAAAATAGACATAGGGAGAAGAGAGAGAGAGAAGAGGAAAGGAATTCTATTACCACCACCCCCCAGGAGGGTTTGGGTCTGTGGAGGAAGGCTGCTGCAGCTTTGGCGTGGAGGAGAGGTCATCCTCAGTGTCTGTGCTGTGCTCCCCTGCAGGAGGGGAAGGAGAGATCCCAAAGTCCAAGCCTTTCTTTGAGCAGGAGCTGGGGTTCCTTAGCCTGCAGAAAAGGAGGCTCAGGGGAGACCTTCTTGCTCTCTGCAACTCCCTGAAGGGAGGTTGTAGCCAGGTGGGGGTTGGTCTCTTCTCCCAGGCAGCCAGCAGCAGAACAAGAGGACACAGTCTCAAGCTGTGCCAGGGGAGGTTTAGGCTGGATGTTAGGAAGAAATTCTTCCCAGCCAGAGAGATTGGCCACTGGGATGTGCTGCCCAGAGAGGTGGTGGAGTCCCCATCCCTGGAGGTGTTTAGGAAGAGCCTGGATGAGGCCCTTGGTGCCATGGTTGAGTTGATTGGATGGTGCTGGCTAATAGGTTGGATTGGTGATCTCAAAGGTCTTTTCCAACCTTGTTGATTCCATTTCCTTTCCATTCCATTTCCTTTCCATTCCATTCCATTCCATTCCATTCCATTCTCTCTGTGACCACAGCAGCAATTCACCATTGTTTTAGCTTTTCTTCTCTGCACATCATTGCCTCTCCCAGAAGCTAGGCCAAGCCCTTCCTTGAGGCTTTTGCCAGAGGAGCATCACAGAGTGATAGAAATGTTTGGGTTGGAACAGACCTCTAAGATCATTGAGTCCAGCCCTTCAGGGGTGATTAAATGAAAACATTTATGTGTGGCTCTATACAGAATCACAGAATGACAGAAGCAACCAGGTTGGAAAAGACCTCAGGGATCATCAAGTCCAACCTACCATCCAACACCTGCTGACAACTAAACCATGGCTCCAAGTGCCACATCCAAGCCTTTTCTGAACACCTCCAGGGATGGGGACTCCACCACCTCCCTGGGCAGCACATCCCAGTGGCCAATCTCTCTTGCTGGGAAGAACTTTCTCTTCACCTCCAGCTTAAACCTCCCCTGGCACAGCTTGAGACTGTGGCCTCTTGTTCTGGTGCTGGCTGCCTGGGAGGAGAGACCAACCCCCACCTGGCTCCAACCTCTCTTCAGGGAGTTGGAGAGAGCAAGAAGGTCTCCCCTGAGCCTCCTCTTCTCCAGACTAAGCAACCCCAGCTCCCTCAGCCTCTCCTCACAGGCCATTAAGAGGGAGGAGAGTTGCAGCATTTAAAAGGAGGTTTTGAGCTATTCAGTTCCTGGTGCTTCAGACTTATGTGTTCAGTTTTGCTCTTGGGAAGCCAACACAAAGTCCACCATGGTCTCTGTGGCAAAGACCTGCATGGTGCCAGGGGGCAGTGAGGAAAAGCAGGTTCTGGTCAACAAGTGTTTGGGAGAGCCACAGAAATGCTCAGGGGGTTGGAGCAGCTCTGCTGTGAGCACAGGCTGAGGGAGCTGGGGGTGTTCAGCCCAGAGAGGAGAAGGCTCCAGGCAGACCTAATAGCAGCCTGCCAGGACCTGAAGGGGGCTACAGGAAGGCTGCAGAGAGGCTGTTTGCAAAGGCCTGCAGGGACAGGAGCAGGGACAATGGCTTCAAACTAGAGCAGAGCAGATTGAGATTGGATGTGAGGAACAAGTTCTGCAGCAGGAGGCTGCTGGAACACTGCAACAGGCTGCCCAGGGAGGTGGTTGAGGCTCCATCCCTGGAGATATTCCAGGTGAGGCTGGAGAGGGCTGTGGGCAACCTGATCTAGGTGGGGATGTCCCTGCTGAGTGCAGGGGGTTGGGCTGGATGAGCTTTGGAGCTCCCTTCCAGCCAGGACCATTCTGTGATTCTTTTCCTCAGAATAATTTGCAGCATTTTTGTTTGGTGGAGATGGAGCTCAAGGTGAAGATGGTGCCAGAGGTTTCTAGTACAGCTAAGAGCCCCCACTGGTGGTGATGCTGCTCCTGGGGTGTTTTGGGGAGTGAAGAGTGGTGTGAGATTGGTTTGGCTTTGTTTGTTGTCTTGGGCTTTTCCTGAAGCCATCCAAAAACCTCCTGATTGCCCTTAGCACAGTGTGCAAGCTGCAAGCACAATGCATCTAGCACAGCAAATGGTCCCAGCTGCACAGGTTGCCTCAAAGCAAGCCCCCACAGATGTCCTCCAGCCTGTCTGGCTTTGCACAGTGTATCAAAGGCTTCATTCTCCTCATTGACCAGGCAGACTTCTTCTCCTGGAGCACCAATTAACAGGCTCATTATTGGAAGCAGAGACTACGTGTTCTGCCTGTCTGATTCCCTAATGATCCTCAGGTAGCTTCCTGCTGATCCCCAGCATGTGGCAAAATAGGGCTGGAGCTGCTCTGCTCTGGAGACAGCCTGAGAGAGTTGGGGTTGTGCAGGCTGGAGAGGAGAAGGCTCCCAGGAGACCTTCTGGTGGCCTTCCAGGGTCTGCAGGGAGCTCCAAGAAAGCTGGGGAGGGACTTTGGAGAGTGTCAGGGAGGGATAGGACTGGGGGGATGGAGCAAAAGTAGAAGTGGGGAGATTGAGCTTGGCTGTGAGGAAGAAGTTGTTGTCCATGAGGGTGGTGAGAGCCTGGCACAGGTTGCCCAGGGAGGTGGTGGAAGCCTCCTGCCTGGAGGTGTTTGCAGCCAGGCTGGAGGTGGCTGTGAGCAACCTGCTGTGGTGTGAGGTGTCCCTGCCCATGGCAGGGGGCTTGGAGCTGGCTGAGCCTTGAGGTCCCTTCCAACCCTGACAATCTGTGATTTTAGTGGTGGACAAGGGGCAACAGGGACAAACTGGAACCCAGGAGGTTCCAGGTGAAGAGGAGGAGAGAGTTGTTTGGTGTGAGGCTGCTGGAGGCCTGGAGCAGGCTGGGCAGAGAGGTTGTGGAGTCTCCTGGTGTGGAGAGCTTCCAACCCCCCCTGGGCATTGTGCTGCTGGGCAAGCTGCTGGGGGTGCCCTGCTGGAGCAGGGGGTTGGACTGGACTACTTCTATTCTATTCTATTCTATTCTATTCTATTCTATTCTATTCCATTCCATTCCATTCCATTCCATTCCATTCCATTCCATTCCATTCCATTGCATTCCATTCCATTCCATTCCATTCCATTCCATTCCATTCCTTTCCATTCCATTCCATTCCATTCCATTCCATTCCATTCCATCCCTTCCAACCCCCACCATGCAGGGATTCTGTGCAATATCATCAGACTGGGGACTCCCAGAAATCAGAGGGGTTTTTTTGCTCCTGCTATCATCTTTAATGAGTGTGTGTATGGATATAAAATCTTGGTGGCCCCAAGGCAAGTTTCATGATAGAGAATTGTAGGAGGATGAGTGGTGAGGCTGGGAGCTGTGTGTCTGCTGGAGTAGGAAAGCTCTGAGGAGAAAGAGCTTGGCCAGCTTCTCAGGATGGAGCAGCCCCAGAAGTTAGGAGGGACACCAAACTGTCTGAGATGTTGAACAAGCTTTTCTGCCAGCTCAGGGGCAGTGTGGTGCAGCTGGAGAACACTGCTGCAAGCTGAGGAGCAGGGCTAGAAGGACTTCTCAGAGAGATGAGGACAGGCTGAGGTGGAGCAGGGCAAGAAGGACTTCTCAGAGAGATGAGGACAGGCTGAGGAGGAGCAGGGCTAGAAGGACTTCTCAGAGAGATGAGGACAGGCTGAGGAGGAGCAGGGCTAGAAGGACTTCTCAGAGAGATGAGGACAGGCTGAGGAGGAGCAGGGCTAGAAGGACTTCTCAGAGAGATGAGGACAGGCTGAGGTGGAGCAGGGCTAGAAGGACTTCTCAGAGAGATGAGGACAGGCTGAGGTGGAGCAGGGCTAGAAGGACTTCTCAGAGAGATGAGGACAGGCTGAGGAGGAGCAGGGCAAGAAGGACTTCTCAGAGAGATGAGGACAGGCTGAGGAGGAGCAGGGCAAGAAGGACTTCTCAGAGAGATGAGGAGAGGCTGAGGTGGAGCAGGGCAAGAAGGACTTCTCAGAGAGATGAGGAGAGGCTGAGGTGGAGCAGGGCTAGAAGGACTTCTCAGAGAGATGAGGAGAGGCTGAGGTGGAGCAGGGCTAGAAGGACTTCTCAGAGAGATGAGGACAGGCTGAGGAGGAGCAGGGCTAGAAGGACTTCTCAGAGAGATGAGGAGAGGCTGAGGTGGAGCAGGGCTAGAAGGACTTCTCAGAGAGATGAGGACAGGCTGAGGAGGAGCAGGGCTAGAAGGACTTCTCAGAGAGATGAGGACAGGCTGAGGAGGAGCAGGGCTAGAAGGACTTCTCAGAGAGATGAGGACAGGCTGAGGTGGAGCAGGGCTAGAAGGACTTCTCAGAGAGATGAGGACAGGCTGAGGTGGAGCAGGGCTAGAAGGACTTCTCAGAGAGATGAGGACAGGCTGAGGTGGAGCAGGGCTAGAAGGACTTCTCAGAGAGATGAGGACAGGCTGAGGAGGAGCAGGGCTAGAAGGACTTCTCAGAGAGATGAGGACAAGCTTTTTAGCAGGACCTGTTGCAAGGGGTGATGGTTTTACACTAAACAATGGAGATTCAGACTGGAGAGAAGGCAGACACTTTGTACACTGAGGGTGGTGAGAATCTGGCCCAGGCTGCACAGAGAGGTGGCAGCTGCCCCATGCCTGGAACCACCCCAAAGTCCACAATGATCTGCTCCAGCAGGGCACCCCCAGCAGCTTGCCCAGCAGCACAATGCCCAGGGGGGGTTGGAAGCTCTCCACACAAGGAGACTCCACAACCTCTCTGGGCAGCCTGCTCCAGGCCTCCAGCAGCCTCACACCAAACAACTTTCTCCTCCTCTTTGCATGGAACCTCCTGGGCTCCAGTTTGTCCTCAGTGCCCCTTGTCCTGTCCCTGGGCACCACTGAGCAGAGTCTGGCCCCAGCCTCTTGCCCCCCACAGCTCCTTTAGCCCTTGCTGAGCATTGCTCAGCTGCCCTCTGGGGCTGCTCTTCTGCAGGCTCTCAGCCCCAGGGCTCTCAGCCTTTGCTCCTCCCAGAGCTGCTCCAGGCCCCTCAGCAGCTTTGCAGCCTCCCCTGGACTCTCTCCAGCAGTTCCACCTCTCTCTGGGTTCAGTCTCTGTTCAGCCCTGGTGAACCTTTCTGTCATTTCTTTACTTAGACCTGAAGCTCTGAGGTGAAATGGAAAAACTCTGAGCACCAGATGCAGCAGGAAGCCAAGGGATTATTTTTCCCTTGCTTTCTATCTTGGTTCTTTATTTCCTTTTCCTTTTCTCTCTGTTGTTGTTGGCTTTGGTTTCTTTTTCATAAGCAAGCAAAACAAAACCAACAACCCCCCCTGTGGCCCTTATCTGATTGACAATGTCTAAGCCCATAAATACCTACAGCTCCATCACCTGCAGCTTTCCAGCAGGTGCTTTCCAGGCCCCCAAGTTGTGTTCCAGCACTGCAGGAGCTCTCAGCCTCACACCAGCCCCCAAGCTGAGCTTACAGATTTGTTTTGTCCTGGAGGGGTTTTCCCTTCCCTCCCTCCTCTGTTAGAAGGTAGGAGAGCTCTGCAGAGGGACCTTGCCAGGCTGGACAGATGGGCAGAGGCCAAGGGCAGGAGATTGAATACATCTCAGTGTCAGATGCTACACTTTGGCCACAACAACCCCAGGCAGTGCTACAGGCTGGGGGCAGAGTGGCTGAGAGCAGCCAGGCAGAGAGGGACCTGGGGGTGGTGGTGGACAGTAGGCTGAACGTGAGCCTGCAGTGTGCCCAGGGGGCCAAGAAGGCCAAGGGCAGCCTGGCCTGCAGCAGGAAGAGTGTGGCCAGCAGGAGCAGGGAAGTCCTTGTGCCCTGTGCTCAGCACTGCTGAGGCCACCCCTGGAGTCCTGTGTCCAGTTCTGGGCTCCTCAGTTTGAGAAGGACATTGAGACTCTTGATGAATTTGAGACTCTTGCAGATGACAGCAAGCTGGGGGCAGGAGTTGATCTGTTAGAGGGCAGGAGAGCTCTGCAAAGGGACCTTGCCAGGCTGGGCAGATGGGCAGAGGCTAATAGGATGGCAACAAGCCCAAGTGCCAGGGGCTGCACTTTGGCCACAGCAACCCCAGGCAGAGCTACAGGCTGGGGGCAAAGTGGCTGAGAGCAGCCAGGCAGAAAGGGACCTGAGGGTAGTGGTGGACAGCAGCTGAGCATGAGCCAGCAGTGTGCCCAGGGGGCCAAGAAGGCCAAGGGCATCCTGGCCTGCAGCAGGAAGAGTGTGGCCAGCAGGAGCAGGGAAGTCCTTGAGCCCTGTGCTCAGCACTGCTGAGGCCACACCTGGAGTCCTGTGTCCAGTTCTGGGCCCCTCAGGTTAGGAAAGAGGTTGAGCTGCTGGAAGGTGTCCAGAGAAGGGCAACAAAGCTGGGGAGGGGTCTGGAGCACAACCCTGGGAGGAGAGGCTGAGGGAGCTGGGGTTGCATAGCCTGGAGAAGAGGAGGCTCAGGGGAGACCTTCTTGCTCTCTGCAACTCCCTGCAGGGAGTCTGTAGCCAGGTGGGGGTTGGGCTCTTCTCCCAAGGCAAAAACAATGGGAAAAGAGGATAGAGCCTGAAGTTGCTCCAGAGGAGGTTTAGGTTGGACATGAGGAACAATTTCTTCCCTCAAAGTGGGTTGTCAAGGCCTGGCCCAGGCTGCCCAGGGCAGTGGTGCAGTCTCCATCCCTGGAAGGGTTTCAAAGCTGTAGAGATGTGGTGCTGAGGGCCATGGTTTGGTGGTGAGCTGGCAGTGCTGGGGTCACAGTTGGACTGGATGATCCAAAAGGTGTTTTGAACCAAAACAATCTGATGGCTTCAACCTGTGCCAGAGCTACTGGGCCTATGGAAACCCTTTTACAGGTGAGTTCCTATGAAACCCCAGAAACTCCTCCTGTGCACCACTCTTGTCTGAAGGAGAAGACATCCCATAAGGTTGTTTTATCAACCTCATAAAGACTCACCATGGCAACCCAGATTCTAGACTGATGAGGAAGTCTGACTTCACTTCAAGCAATAGTGTTGATTACAGGAGTTGGAACCCAAATAGTTGAACCATTTCTGCAGGATTATGGTGCCAAAGCTCTTGGCTGCTTGCTCTCCTAGGGTGCAACTTATGCCACCTATGGGAAGGGCTCCTGGCATTGTCCCAATGTCCTTTCCAACCAGGCCACTTGGTGCTGGAATCAAGAGGAATGATACTAGCAAAGATCTGCTCCAAGAACCACAAAGCAATGAAGCTGAGCACTTTTGCCACAGCATCTAAAGAGAGCAGAGCTGGATAACTCATTCTTCTACAGGTGAAGTGCTGGTCAGAAGTGATTTGGGACTCTCCCCCAGGAACCAGCCTTTCCTCAGCTGCTGTATTCACAGAATCCCAGCATGGCTCAGGTTGGAAGGGAGCTCAGAGATCATCTGCTCCAAGCTCCCCACCATGCCCAGGGACACCTCTCAGCTCCACTCAGCTGCTCAAGGCCTCAGCCAGCCTGGCCTTCAACACCCCCAGCAAGGAGGCAGCCACAGCCTCCCTGGCCAGCCTGGGCCACACTCTCACCACCCTCCCAAGCAACAACTTCTGCCTCAGCTCCACTCTGACCCTGCTCTGCCTCAGCTTCCAACCATTCCCCCTTGGCCTGGCTCCAGCCCCCCTCAGCAAAAGTCTCTCTGCAGCCTTCCTGCAGGATGCCTTCAGCTCCTGGCAGGCAGCTCTGAGGTCCCCCTGGAGCCTTCTCCTCTGCAGGCTGCACACCCCCAGCTCATCCAGCCCAACCCCCTGCACTCAGCAGGGACAGCCCCACCTAGATCAGGTTGCCCACAGCCCTCTCCAGCCTCACCTGGAATATCTCCAGGGATGGAGCCTCAACCACCTCCCTGGGCAACCTGTTGCAGTGCTCCAGCAGCCTCCTGCTGCAGAACTTGTTCCTCACATCCAATCTCAATCTGCTCTGCTCTAGTTTGAAGCCATTGCCCCTGCTCCTGTCCCTGCAGACCTTTGGACACAGCCCCTCTGCAGCCTTCCTGTAGCCCCCTTCAGGTCCTGGCAGCTGCTCTGAGGTCTCCCTGGAGCCTTCTCCTCTGCAGGCTGCACAGCCCCAGCTCCCTCAGCCTGTGCTCACAGCAGAGCTGCTCCAGCCCTTGGAGCATCTTTGTGGCCCCCTCTGGCCTCACTCCAGCAGCTCTGTGTCCTGCTTCTGCTGGGGACACCAGAGATGGAGGCAGGAGCAGAGTTGGGGTCTAAGGTCTGGAGTCTTCTCACACAGGACCAGACTGGAAGCAAGCTGTGTGCAGCCCAAATGAGGCTTGGAGCTATGTAACTCCAGGGCTGTGGGGTGGTGGTTAATACATTTTCCTGTTGCACTTTGCAAGGATGGCTGCTGGAGCTGATAAATTGCATTTGCCTTCTGAA